>NC_135075.1:12984280-13209280 GCF_051107435.1 Chaetodon auriga | reverse complement strand
GAAAACTGAGAATCGACTGATGGAAGATGGAAACCAGACCGTTCAGTGAACCAGTTTGGAGTTGTTTAGAGGAAGGCAAAAAACAAGCAACGCCATATTTAGAAAATGAAAGTTCTGACTGCACACTATTTTGACTGAAGCTAAAATGTGGTATACAACTGTGACTGCATAAAAGCTGATCTAATTGACTGCAAAGTTACTGCGGTCTGTGCCCACTGATGAAGCCCCCGACCCCAGCTGACGCCTGCTGAGACTTGTTAGACCGCAATGAGAGAAACAAGGTTTTGCAGCCTTATTTGAAACATTTGAATTCACTTTGAAGGCCTAAGAATGAAGGAATGGATGAAAGAAAGATGGAGAGTAACAACTTGCGCCCATATTTTAAAGTTTTGCTTATGTCCTAAAGATATGACCGATTTGACAGTTATTGGCTGTTTCTGTCCCTCATGAGACACTTTCCTGCTTCTCTCGTTCTCTCCTTCTTTCCCACTCTCTTTCCCTCTCAGCCCTAAACAATTCTCTCACCTCCAACATGGCACATGGAGAGTCGGCCCCACTTAGCCAGCCAGCCGTTCTACAGCCTCATTACAGAGACGCACATACTGCTCGTGATCACACACAGTCAATTCTCTTTCTCTCTCTCTCTCTCTCTCACACTCACACACACACACACACCTGGCCTGATCCCACCATTGTAGGTGCTGACCCATTTCTACAGAAACCTCATGCTAATTTGAGTGTCAGTTCCTCCAGAGAGAGGGAAAGTGAGAGAATGAGCAAAGGAGTGAAAGAGACAGGGGGAGGAGGGGTGAGGAGAGACCTCAGCCTTCCTCTAATAGCCCTAAACCAAGGAGGGGGTGGGGGGAGTGGGATGATGATGGAGGGATGGAGGGAGGGGTGCGGAGAAGGTTAAGAGACGGGGCAGCTAGGAATATCTTTACCTCCTCATCTGACTTTTATGAATTTTAACTATTAATGTCTGGTGTCTGCTTCCTGCGCCGTTGGCCTCGCAGACCTTTAAATATAGCTCGGCAAGGCCTTATGTATTTATATAGCAGCCCAGTGAGTCAAATAGGGCCGTAGAGATGTATGTCCTTTAATAAGCCGTTATATTTCATGAGGACAGCAGCGGTGTCAGGGAGTGGAAGTCATTGATCATAGGAAAGAAGGGAAGGAGAATGAGGAAGAGATGAGAGAGAGAGAGCAAGAAAGGGATGATCGAGAGAGGAGAGGAAGTGAGTGTTGTTTCAAGATGCTGCATGATGGGTTGGAGGCCTAAAAGGTTTTATTTTGTGTTGAGGTCACGACAGAAGCAGTCTGCAGATGCACCTGGTGTGATTCACTGTTTTATAAGTCACATACAAAGAAAATTAGAATAAAATAACACAGAATAAGAATAAGAAATGCAGCCCATAAATCAGATGCTTCACTTTGATGTCCTTTGGTGGAATGTAACTAAGTGCATTTACTCAGTTACTGTACTGTACTCCATCACCTCCAATGTGCTGCTTACACATGAATGCATCAGTAAGAATTTTCCAATATTGTAATAAAATATATGATAGTGTAACAATCACATGGGCCTTTTTTCTGAATCGACTACTTTTACTTTATACACCTTTAGTACTTTTAGCTGCAAATATATACATGGGTTTACTTAAGTAATATTTTCAATGTAGGGCTTCTGTTTTTGTAGTATCTTCACAATGTGGTATTGCTGCTTTTATTTAAGTAAAATATCTGAATATTTCACCACCGTTGCAGGTCTTGACAAGTGACATGCTTGTTTATTCATTCCTTCATTTTTTCATCTTACCTGCTCACATGTGCTCCTGTGTAGGATCATACGGGAGAAACTTATCACAGAATGCAGAAAGTCAATATTCACATATTCTAAGTACAAAGACATCCACAGTATCACCTGTGAACCTGAAATAAATGTAATCTCTTGATTTCTTTTTCTTTATTTGTGATACACAATTCTGTCTTTCTTCCTAAAATTCTGCCTCCAGTTGTCCCCCTCACCCCCCCACCCGCCCCAGCCTGAGGGAGTGGAGATGAGTGGCACATGTGCTGTGACCCACTGTAAATGACTGCTAATGTTTTAACTGGGAGAATTAGGCTTTCATCACGGAGACGAATGCAAATAGCACTGCAATAGCACTGGTGTCTGGTGTGTGTGTGTGTGTGTGTGTGTGTGTGTGTGTGTGTGTGTGTGTGTGTGTGTGTTTGCACTGTCAGGGTGGCGGGCGCAGATTGGGGTCAGACTCATTTACAAAACTTAGCATCACGGCTCGGGGGTTGAGGGGATGCGGGGGAGAAAGGGTTCCTCCGCTGATTATGGCTTGTGTAATTACGTGTGTATTTGTGTGTGTGTGTATGTGCGTGCGTGTGTGTGTATCTGCGTGTGTAATTACGGCGAGGAGTGATGCATGCCTGGCCTGTCCCTCCCTCTCGGCTTAGAACAGCGTGTCAGAGAGAATATGCAGGATTTAATTATAGACGAATTAAAATTGGTAATGAAATTGGGCATGAACAAACTACAAATAGCAGATGAAAAGGGAGGCCTGTCCCTGGGGGGGTGAGACGAAGATAGCCGTGTGCCTGCCTGCTTGCGGTGCCTTTGGATGTGTGTGTCTTTCTGTGTGTGTGTGCTGATGATGACTGATAAGAAAAATCCTGAGATAAAATGCCAGAGAGCCTCTATCTTGTATTAGCACTGTACATGGAGCTACAGTCGGCCTAAGTCATGTAAAAATAGGACCGTTATCCTCGGGTCAGGTGCTTAAAAGGTGACCAAACGCAGAGCTGGGAAACGTTGTTTGTACTGAAGACACCCTGAGAGAGACTTCTTACCTCCAACTATGGAAGAACTTCAAGTAAAGCAACAAAGATAACAATTTCCGCTGGTGTTGAGTTAATCTTTAAGGACACGTTTCCCGTTAGGGGAAGTCGTGGAATATCATTACATTTAGGACGTGTAGCTCAGACGATTTAAACCAGGGAATTTTTCAGAAATTTATCAGAGACATCTGGGAATATTAGTGAGTGTACAGAAAATCCAGGCTGAAAATCATTAAATCAAAAAACTGAATCAAATGAAATATTAAATGATAAATTAGAATAAATACCCCATGCTTATTGATTTGATCTCCAGTCGTGTTAAAGCTCTCCCTCTTTCCTCTCTCTCCCTTTTCCCAGAATGCTGTGCGCCACAACCTGAGTCTGCACAAGTGTTTTGTTCGTGTTGAGAACGTGAAGGGGGCCGTGTGGACTGTGGATGAAGTTGAATACCAAAAGAGGAGACCACCAAAGATGACCGGGTAAGTGCACACAAACACACACACACACACACACACACAATATCACACACATTTGTTTTCTTGGTGCACAGTTGAGGTTGATGTGAGTGTGAGCTTATGGGTCCTGGCACTATGATTGCCTAAATGGACTGTCTATTATTACCAAGAGGCCAACACAGCAATCAAGTAAAAAAAAAAAAAAAAAAGCGCTGCCGGCTTATCGTGTACGTACTGTACTTTATGTGTGTGTGTTTTTCCCTGTTTGTCGACACCATTAGTAAGCAGCTGTGTGAGATGCAGGAGAGGAAAAAACCTTGTTAGCGTATGTAAACAGATGTTCTCTCCAACCGCCAGAGAAACCAGGGATAATTGCACACACACGCACACAGGCACACACACACACCTGCACGCCAGATATTAGACGCTTTCATATGTGTGTGTTTTAGCATCTGTTTACAGTCTGTGTGTTTCTGCTTGTAACAAACGTATTTGTGAGATTTGTCAAAGTGCTTTGGCTGAGATGACATCTTTCCACACATGCGCTCAATCTGTGATTCTCACCACACTCTCCCTCTCTCTTTGCGTGTGTCTGTGTGTGCGCGCGTGTGTGCGTACGCGTGCATGTGCAGAAGTCCCACCCTGGTGAAAAACATGATTTCAGGCCTGGGCTTTGGATCCCTAAATGCCAGCTACCAGGTAAGGAATGCCCTCTCCTCCCCCACCTCCCTCTCTCCCTCTCTCTCTCTCTCTCTCTCTCTCTCTCTCTCTCTCTCTCTCTCTCTCACACACACACATACACACACATGCTCGCACACCCACACACACGCACACACAGCAGCCAATTGCAATCAAGGGCACTAATATCAATTCCCTCTTATAATTAGCAGATTCCCTAACGACGTTCACACTTCCTCCTCCCTCCTCCTCCCACACCAACACACACTCTCACCTCCCACCTCACTTTCTCACACATGCACCATCCCCACCTCTGCACACACACACACACACACACACACACACACTAGACCCATCTCTCTACTCCTACGCAGACATACACACCGAACCCACACACACATGCAATTTTGCTCCTGAGATGATTTATAGCATCAAGTAGTTGTCAATTAAGGTTACCGCATAAAATTATCGCCTGTCCCAGAAAATCCATCGCTGAGCCAATGAGAATTCCCCTCCTTTTGTCTTTTTTTTTTTTTCCTGTGTGTGAGAGGGGAGGTGGGGTGAGTCTCTCACTCACTAGTGTCCAACTGTCTCATCTACAAACAGCTGGATGTGAGCGTTTGGAGAAGTGACAGAAGCTGCCCCCGTTGATTCGGTTGTTTTCTCCTCTGTAGACGCTGATGTTTCACAGTGTTTACCTGCGTGTGTTTAAGTCGAGGTTGCGGCTCGCTTAACAATCCTGTTGAGACTCTCATGTGAACTCACTCACACACACATACACAAACACGCACACACGCTCCTGACAGGGACTTAAATGTACAAGTACGAACCATGATGGGGAAAGTACTGTATATAAGTGCCCCCTAGTGGCTTGTCAAGTTCACTAGCAAGTTAGTGGATTCAAATGTGCTCCATATGGAAGGGCTCTCATGTTTATTATACTGTGTTTTACATCTTGTTTTGTGTCAATTATATATAATTTTAAAGTGATGTACTAATTGTGGTGCACATATCATTTCCACACAGCATTGTATGGTGTCACATACCACTTTTGCCATTACAATTTAGCTTTTTCAATGTTATACATCATATTTTAAGGAAAAGAAAACTTAAATGTAACCCAGTTCCTATTTAAAGTGACAACTCTGTGTGTGCGTGTGTGTGTGTGTGTGTAGGCGGCTCTGGCAGAGAGCAGTCTGTCCCTGCTGAACAGCCCTTCCCTGCTGACCCCTCCGTCTGCGGCCAGCCTCAACATGCTGCATGTGGGCCACGATGATGTCAGCTCCACTGTGGAGCAGGTCAACAGCAACGGGAGCTGCAGCCCCACACTCAGCCCTCAACAGTACAGGTACGCATGGACACACGTGCACATGTGCATAAGCGTGAGGATAGAAGCAGACAACACGTGACTGCTTAAACATTATTCCCCTTCACTGAGCATCTTTACATTAACTGTGTTCACGCCGGCCAGTGCATTAGGCTAATAATGACATTTTTATGAGCGGCTCAGTGTTTTCTACCATCTTCACAATGGAGTCATAATGGCGATACTGATATTAATAGAGCTGTCTTCATAGATGGCAGCTGATGAGAGAAATCAGTTTAGTTAAGTGTGAGAGAATTTTACATATCTGGACAATCTAAGACGTGTGGTGAGTGTTTTAATCTGTCAGCGGTGGAGGAAATATTCTGATGCTTTGCTGAAGTTAAAGTACTAATACCACAGTGTAAAAATACTCACAAGTGAACGTCCTGCATTGAAAATGTTACTTAAGTAAATGAATGTTAAATATAGTCAAATGGATTTAAAGTATTAAAGTGAACGTACTCAATGCCGACAAATGTCCCTTATTTTCTATAGGACTGTCAATGATTATTTTCATTATGGATTAATCTGCTGATTGTTTTCCCCACTTATTCATTGATTGTTATTGGTTGTTTGGTTTGTAAAAATTCTGAAAATATTCCAAACCTCAAAAAGATTAGAACGATTAAACTAAGATTATTAAACTACTTAAAAGTAAAAGCAACAAAACTTCAGATTTGTGAAGGTGGAAACATGAAATGTTCAAAACGTTTTTCAAAATATCAAAACAGTTGCAAACTAATTTTCTGTCACTGACTGAATAAACTGCTGGCCTCAGCTGTACTTGTACAAACTGTGTGGAAGTTTAATATTAAACAAAACATCATATTTTAGAAGCTCCATATATGTTTTGTCTATAACAATCTCAGGATTTGTAAAGTAACTAATAACTAAAGCCGTCAGATGAATGTCTTGAAGTAAACGTTTCCCTCTGAGATGCATTATTTCCTCAGACAGTACACTCACCAATTGGAACTAGAACAGATGATGTTATTGGTTTTAAATCTTTTTTGTGCTTTGTTTTCATTTTGATGTTTTTGGGTGAACCAACGCTCTGCCATTGGCCCATTCCCTCGCCCCGCTAACCGCCGCTCACTCTCTCCTCCAGCCACCCGGTGCATGTGAAGGAGGAGCCCACTGAGGTGGAGGAGGACAGTCGGCCAGTATCCCTCCTGGCTGGTGTCACACACAGCCTGCCATTGCCGAGCGACGAGCGCGACCTGGAGGAGGATCTTCCCACTGAGGAGCTGGAGTAGGACAGATCCCAGACGGAGACCAGAGGGACGAGACATAGCGAGATCAATCCCTCGTCAGTGTGAAGACGAAAAGATAGCTACAGTACACTTAAGAGAAAAGAGAGAAAAAAAGAGAATGTTTGTTTTTTTGTTGGTGTTTTTAAGAAAATGCAAGCAACCAAGGACGACATTGAGAAACTCCAAACAGGGTTAGATGACCTCCGATACTTTCAGACGCAAAAACAAGACTGTGGAGCACTGCTTTACCTCCATGTGTTTCTTTTCCAACACTTGGCTCAGAGGTGTAACACCACTCGATGCATACACACGGGCACACACGGGCACACACACACACACACACACACACACACACACACACACACGTGCAAACACACACACACACTCATTCACTTGTCAAACCATGTCTCATCATCCTCCCTGGTCAAATCAGCCTCTGTGTAGAGACCCCTAGAGGTTGGGACACACACTCTCCTCCTCGCCTCACTGCTCTGCATACACCCTCCTCACTGTTGTCTCGGGCCGCCCGGTTAGCCGTTTTTATCTCTGCGTCAGTTGAGAAGACACACAGGTGTGTGCGTGCGGGAAAGAGGAAGACACACACACACACACACACACACACAGGATCATGTGTATATAGATTTGGAGCAGTCACCAGGGGCTGTGCAGTATACCTCTCCTCCTTCCCCCTCTTTGAGTCAATCACTCGCTCTTTCATTTTCTTTGATTTGATTGAAATGAAACTGTTGGGCTTCGAGGCGGGAAGGAAGGAAGAGCTTTCAAAGATTACCTCCAACAGTGCTACAACACTTCTGCCGAGCAGGCTCCTGTGTGAGCCCCCCCCCGGCGAGGCTGACCCAACGGAGGCGGCGTGGCCCTGGTCCCTGTCCAAACTTCTGCCCCCCAGCGAGACACTTAGTGACGGACATCTTTTAACTCTTTGCTTCTAAGTGAGATAAAAAAAAAAAGAAGACATTTTCCTACCCCACCTCCATCCCTTCCCATCCCACCCCCACCCCCCCGGAAAGACTGCAGGAATAGGACCATGTGGTGCTGTCCTTCTCCTCTGCTCCGTCTGCTGGACTGAGGGACGAGCTTGGAACACTTTGACAACGAGAAGAAAAGAGGGGAAGCAGAGAGAAACGAGGGAGGAAGCGTCTACAGAAATATTGTGACTAAAAAAGAACACTGTTGATGATTATGGAATATAACGAGAAAAAAATGTGTGGTAGCTTTTGTCATTTCCTTTTTTTATTTGATGTTATTATCATTGTTTATTTTTGAGGATCAATATTTCCACGGTGGTGTTCTGTTTCGACGTACATTTTCTAAGGATGCTGTTTTTGTTATTGTATTGTAATTTGTTTGATTTACTCTGGCTGTTCACACCATTCCAAATGAGTATTGGCAAAAAAAGCAAAACAACAAAAAAAAAAAAGCGCAGTATTGTCCCAACTTGTGATACCCGACCCCCACTCCTGCCCCTCCCCCTTTCTGCCCCATGTGTAGCAGGCAAGAAATTTGGAAATAGCACTTAAGGTTGCCATGATCCAGACAGATTATTTAACAGCTGAATCTTCTTTTTTTTAATTCTCTCTCATTCACTTGTTTTTGGTTGTGTATTTAGTTGAGGAATATCAGTAATGCTTTAAAAAAATATATATTATTACTGCAGTCAGAGAATACCTCATCCCACAAAGGTTCTGCCTGGAACTGTGTCCAAATTGATAAACAAATAAGGGGGAACTCTTTCTGTGGGACACCAAATGTGGCAACTCTGCTCAGCTTCGATTCAAAGCTCTATGGTTGTAATAGTTACTGTGTAGAAGCTATCTGCAATTCACTGTGTGAGTTTGTGTTAAAGGAATAGCACGTGAGATTTCTTTTTCTTTTTTTTTCTTTTTTTTTGCTTTGTTTTCTGTGAGCATAAAAGCATTACTTTCTCTACAGTGCCATACCAAATTTAACATTTATTTTAATCTATTATCTGCTTATTCCCATTTTATTTTTGTTACAGGTAACCAAAGAAATACGTAGAAAACCAAAAACCCTGTTGTTTATTTTGCCCTTTTTGAGTTTCCTTTTTTTCCCCCTTTTTAAAAAATTGGCCAAAAGACAACAAACCAGGAGTTTGAATTCTTCTTATTGTATTCATAGAACTATTGTGTTGAAATTATACATGACCTACAGTGCTGACCATTCCAAAAAACCAAAGTGTGTGAAGCAAACTAGAATTGGAGACATCAAAGCTTTTACATGAGAAGCGGTTACGAATGACTCACATTAGGTTTGAGGCCAAAAACTAGTATTAACAAACGTTGCATGGTTCTTCTGAAAGACAAAAAGAAAGAGAAAAGAAAGAAAGCACTTAGAGGTGAAACCCTGTCTCTCCCACGCTCAGGCTGAACTGTGTTCCAAACACGATCCGAGGACTGGCCCGACTACTGTATGAGCAGGCCTAAAAACGAGGCACTTGTGAGGCATTTGAACACAACATATACGTACCTTTAAAACCTGAGATGCCAACAAAAAGAGAGGTTAAATACACAATGAGAATATTTGGCTCCGTCGAACCAACCTGGCTTTACTTTTCCTGGTGCTGTCGCAATTTGGAGTTCTTCAGATAAACGAACCCTCTTGACGTGTTTGTAGTATTTGCAGGACGTGTGCAGTAACACGGTTACAAAAGTCAAACCTATGGACAGGGAGGAGTTATCCCAAAAACATATATGTTACAATAAAGAGGGAACAACAAGAAATAATGAAAACTATACCAATGTAAGAGGAAAACAACCAAGGGACATCATGTAATTAAAAGTTGGGTTCATATTTTCATACTTTTTCTCAAACTATCTCTTGCACTTCAGACGATTTTTCTTATTTAATGAAAGAACCTTTCTGATGACTTTGTGTTCAAACAGGACTGTTTCCTGTCACATTAGAGACTGATTTCTAACTAAGTACAAAGTGGCAGACAGGCATCTTGAAACGAGATAAAAACCAAAAATAACACTACCTCCTTTTCCAAACGGTTCAACACATAGCCAACGGGAGACTGAACTCTCTTCAATATTTTTTTTTCTCCATTCTTCCTGGATGATAATAATGAATGCCAAAATTGTTGTTACACTTACTGTATGACTGACAAAAAAAAAAACAAAAAAAAAAAACAAAAAAAAAAACAGGCTATTTGGCGATCTGGACTCCCTAACACATCTGCTTGAGCCCAAAAACATAGAGACGTTTCACTTTCCATGGAATTAAAAATGACTACCTCTCCTTAAACCACATCTAAAGCACTCTCTACGTCTCACAGTGTGTTGTGAAGTGCTCACCACATGCGAAAAGTTTTCTGTCAGCTGTGTAAAACTGACCATATCCCTGCAACCGGTTCGCACCGAGCTACGAGAACAGCCTCTCAGCTGACTCTATGTGTGCATATTCATGATCTCAGCCAATGAGAAACTGGTCGTTAAC
This sequence comes from Chaetodon auriga, assembly GCF_051107435.1. NCBI lineage: Eukaryota > Metazoa > Chordata > Actinopteri > Chaetodontiformes > Chaetodontidae > Chaetodon > Chaetodon auriga. Next base: position 13,199,207 of record NC_135075.1, on the reverse strand, counting down.
GGCTATGTGGTGCTGCAGGGAGCTGGCTGTCAAGCGTAACGATGGGCAGACTATATCAGTGCAAACACACGCGCACACACGCACACACTCACTCACACACACACACACACACACACACACACACACACAGGGGTATACCAGAAGCCTAGAAGCAGGGCTATGGGTTAGTGCAACGGAGGCTCTGACCATTCAGATATCCAAAGACCCACAACACAGCGGCACCCGCTTCAACAAAACACTCACAGAGACGCTGAGAGGACTAACACACACTTAAAGAAACTCATCACTACTACTAGTAATATCCAAACCAAGAGGAACTGCTGCATACAGTACAAAGATGATCTCTGACTTGTGCTTTAAGGTACACCTGTAAACAAAGCTGTTTTATAAAGATGTAGATTGTTCACAGGTCGCCATGTAACACTTCTGTTCTTTCTCCAGCTTGGCATAACATGATGTATTCTTGTATATTAATGCTTGACTTATCTCTCCAGGGCATTCTTTCCCATTTTGTCCTTTGATTTTCTCTTCTTTCTTTTTCTTTTTCTTTTTTTTTTTCTGCACCTGTTTAGCTATTGTAAAGCTTTCAGCTCTGATTCCTATACTGTACTGCTAATGCTCAAGTATATGTATTTATCATATTAAGTGCTGCAGGTATCTTGGTTTATTAGTTCTGTTTTGTTTTGGGTTTTTTTTTTCCATTTTTTCAGTTCTTCATAAAACGTCTGGGACGCTGATTTTTTAAGTGTATTATCTCTAAAAAAATTAAAAGAATAAAAGTTAGATCAGTGGTTTAGGTAACACCTGTTTGTATATTTATCTTAGCTAGGTCTATTTTGATACTTTTTTGTCTCTGTACTGCATTTATGCATTTTTAAGGAAAGAAAAAAAAAAACAAATGGAAAACAAACTAAAAAGTTTCTTCATTATGTATTGATACCTCAGAAGGACTTTTTCTCAAAGACAGGACCAAAACCTCCGAAAAGAAAAAGAGAAAGAGGAAAAAATGTAAGAATATGTAGCCCCTCTCTTGCTTTAAAAAAAATGCGGAGCTCTAGAAAGGTATTGCTGTTGGTCCTCTCAGGTGCCAATATGTGTCCCAAGCTCCCTGTGACCCCTCCCTCTGACCCCTGACCCCTGTCATTCCTGTGCTGAACTCCGACCCGCAGAGCTGTCAGTCATCTGCAGGTAACCGTGGGGGTGTCACTGAGCCGCGCACCTGGCTGCTGGTGGCCAGTAACAAACCTCACCTCCCAGTCCCACAGAGGCAGATCAAAGACTTGACTCTGCATTTTTGATACTCCTCCTCTCGCGTAGTCTCAATACCAAAATGTGGAATGGCTCTCAGAGATGCAGCTCATCCTCTGACTACCAAAGGCATTGCAAGCAACCATTTGCTTAGTCCAAACTCCTGAACTGTAACCAAACTGTAACCAAACCAATGCCACAACCTTAACCAAACAAAAACCAAGCTACTTCCAAAACTCTCCATCGACTTTACCGATCACCTTTATCGATAGCTGTTATCTCACGTACATCCACGTAATGGTGTTAAAGGACCAGCCTGCATCCGATTGGCTGATAACTGACTCAAAGGACACAGGGGGCCCAAATCCTGATGTGTGATTGGACAGTTCTGAGGTGTCATGTGAGGGGGAAGGGACTCTCAAAGTGGAGCTTTGCCTGATGGTATTATTAAGTAGACAGCCAGAATCCGATGGAACTACCACTTCAGCTCTCCTCTGGTTAAACCTTAGGAATGTGTGTACATTTTCAGCAGTGACTCTCTGAATTGTTTCTTAGTTTCAGTTTACCTGTTTACCTCTCTTTATCCTTTGGTTTTTGTTCTGTTTCCTGTTATTTGAAAGTGTGACCCGAGGAAGAGGCGGGGACAGGGACTGGGTGGTGGCTTTAGACAGACAGTGGAGCCCAGCCCTCTGACCCTCCACCCCGGGTAGCCATGTAATGCCAGTCACTGCCCTTTCCTTCATGCTGTATAAAAACACACACATATATCTGTGTATTTGTAACCTGAATCTTCTTGTGTCTGTCCATGCAGACAATAAAAAAACTGTACAGTAGGTCTAGTTGCATGTAATCTGTACTAATTATTGACAATGGCATTATAAAATGCAATAAAATACTTATTACACTGTCCTTACGCCGTGTCCTTTTTTCCTCTTCAGAGGTTTCTATCAGTGATACCCAACTTGTGGGACCTCCAAAGGGGTCACAAGATGATTAACAGGATAGGAAGGTGGAAAAAAAAGTATATCTGCAACACAAAATTTGCTTTATTTTTCTGACTCCGCTCTTTGCTTTTCTCTTGTGGATTACTGCTTAATTTTGCCTCCTGAGACCTCATACAGCTTTTGAAACATATCAGTCTGCAAAAGAAACCCATAATGAGGTGCTGCAAACACACAGGTTTCGTTATAAGGGGTCATTAGGCTAAAATGTTTGGAGCTACTGTTTTTCTGTGAAAAGATACCCTTGAAACTAGTTACTCCAGTTAAATATTTTCCTTATAGCCTGGCCTTCTTCAGTTATCTTGAGATTTTATGTTTAGCTACATCCCAGCCTGTAAGTGAAGCTAATTATAAAACATTTACATTATAATTACATGGTAACACCTGCACAGCACAATGCAATTCAATGCAGGAGCCCTGGAACAACCACTTCAAGCTTCAGCTTTGTTGGGGCTGTGTCAGAGGTGTTGGCTCAACCTTGCTGTCATTTTTGAGTTTCTTTGAATCGCATTATATTTTGCGTTTGTGTGCCCACACCCTGCGCCCTAACGAGTTGAGACGACATATCACACACAAACACTAACTGAAAAGGCAGTGCTGTACTTGCACAAAATATACGCTATGAAATGCAGCTACTGTAATTTTCACTGTGACTTCTGCCAGACTACTTGTCATGTAAGTGCTCCACTCAGTCTACAGTCTCTAACTACTATAATTAAGGAAAAGTAATCAAGGCGACTACTGTTAACAAAGCAGGAAGGTTGAATGTTTGAGCAAATTCCCTCTTAGCATCCTCTTAAATCATACTGTACAGCTAAAACTATTATGACAAGACTCAGTTTCACTTAATAGATTACTGGTGCTGCACCAGATGTCCGTGTTAATATCAGGTTTACCTCGTGCTAGCCTTGCATTTAACCTTTACATTTAAAGAAAGTAACATTTTACACCTCAAAATCAATAATCTAATTGTTTATAATGTACTGAAATTTCCTGTTTTCTTGTAAGAACTCTGCATGATGAGTTTCATTCCAAAAAGTCCCAAATGACAGGCTTTCCTATACTAAGGTTTTCCTTTATTAAGTTCTTTATCCAGACACTTCTTTTAGTTCCCAGTTCATGCATGTGCTCGTTAGTCAATCCGACCTCTCATGCAAACCTCATTAGGTGACAAACTGGTAACTTTTCTCTCAGTTTCATGTCCAGCCTGTGTCATTCCTGCGGGCCTTCGGGGAGGTCAGCGTGTGTTGTGATACAGAGAACGACCACCAGGAGGAGTAAACAAACCGGACAACACAAGCAGCATCTCACAAACACCAAGCCAGCAACAAACATCGCTGTGCTCCACTGACACGGTGCGACCAACAGGGTGGGCCAGAGAGTGCAGAACTGACAGCAGCACTGAGTGAACGTCCTGCAGTGTGTGTGATGGCGTGAATAATGTGAATGCAGGTGGCTGGAGCCTTGTGAAGTTAAAGACTAGATGCTGCATATGGTAGAAACTAGTTTTTGTGACCTAGCTGTACTTTTTGTTCCCTCACCTTCTCCATTGTTTCCTCCTTCTTCTTTACCTGTGTGTCTCTCCTCCTCGCAGGTTTGGCGCATGCCCTACAGCTTATCTTTAAACTTCTGCGCTGCATCGTGGATGTGTTGCCACAGGGAGAAAAAATGGAAACTGGCTGGATGTTTTTGGAAAGTTGAAACTTTGTTTAATCTTGTGCTGCTTTTAGTGAACTTCTCCGTTAGTCAGCTGGGAGGAAAGTCACTCTTGACGCTTAAATCCCTGTGACATTTGGTTTTGGGAGAGACCCCATCTTAAGCCTATTTCACACACACATGCACACACACACACACACACACACACACAGAAACACACTCACTGGCGTGCACCCATCCTGAATACTAAGCAGAAATTTAGTACTATATACTTGTACAAGGTGAGCCAGGGTACAGAGCAACACACAAAGAAGGTTATTCTTGGCGTGGCACAGTAGTGTTTGGCATAAACCTGAGTCAGAATATATTTCTTAATGCTCATCTGGACAGGCTAAGAAGTAGGTGTGTGCACATGAGTGTGTGTATTGTACCTTTGTAAACCTGTTTGTGTGTCTGGAGAAGGATTTGAACATAAGCTTATGCATCTGCTTGCCTGTGCATGTGCATAGACTTGCAACGCTCAACCAATATACATGTGTACGTGTGTGTGTGTGTGTGTGTGTGTGTGTGTGTGTGTGTGATTGGGTGGGTGTGGAGGGCTGCTAGTCCCAGCAGCATGGAGAGCACTGAGGTCCAGGCAGACCCTGTGAGTCACAAAATAAATTTACTCCAAGCCAAGCTAACATCTCTCTCCGTCTCTCCCCAGTTCACTCACTCTGTCATCCTCCTCCTCGCCCTTCTTCCCCTCCGTGTCTGTGGCTGAAGAGGTGGGCTGTTCTCCAAACAAGTATATTGACTCACTCAAAACAACACAACACACTGTGGATCTGCTGCTGCTGCTTGCATCCGCATGGATCTGCTTATTCAGCCTGATGAGCTGAAGTTCTATCTGTTCCTCTTGTGCATTTTTTTATTTATTCTGCGGACCGATAATGTCTTCAACACGTTCAATGAACCGATAAAACCTTGTGGTTACTGAGATTGGCTTTACTTCCTCATCACCTGAGATCCCCCCACCCAAATGCTGTTTTTTGATTTTGTTTTTTGTTTTGCTTTAAATAGTTTTTGCCTTTCTTCTGACCTCATTAATATTGAATATGTAGAAGCATGTTGAAGTGCTAATCCTTCTCTTTGGCACAAACTGGGCTGCACATTTAATGACAGTGACACAGTATAGAAAGATCATGAAGCATGTTTGTCATATGGACTGTGCATGAACAAATATATATTCATTTTCTTTGCCAAAAGGAACAGACAAAGAATATTACACTATGTTTATGTTTCTAGTGATGTTTTTGGTCAATTACATTAATGGTGTCTCCATCTGTTTGTCCAGCAAATAGTCCAGAATACAGACACATTAATATTTACAACAATCTCCTAATTGATTTGATACTGACTGCATCAGTGCACTGTTGATAATTCATTTGCTTTGATTAGTGAAAATGAATAACTGGACTCACATGTGACACTCACATAACATGCTCATCAGGTCTGTTGTTACATTTGACATGACAGACAAAGAGAGCACCGGAGCTCTGTATAACACAGATCATAGTGCTAAGTTGATTGTAAGCAACTTCAAAAAAAGCACGACTTGCACAGATGCTGGGTCACTGTCCTGGTTTTTAAATAACTAGCCTCTAATTGTTAGAGTCTCACAGGTATGTTTTTCCTCCTAAGAGACGTCATGAGTCTGATGAGAAAGTGGATGAAACTGCACGACTCCATGTGTGGCAGAGAGAGAGAGTGAGAGAGAGAGGAGAGGGAGAGAGAGAGAGAGAGAGAGAGAGAGAGAGAGAGAGAGAGAGCAGAGGGCCCCAGCTACAGAACAAAAGCATCTTTGTGAATGATTGGAACCACATTTTCACCCTCCTCTCTCTCTCTCTCTCTCTCTCTCTCTCTCTCTCTCTCTCTCTCTCCATCACACCACACCATTTAAAACCACTGTAACAATCAACGTCAAAAGTTTAGAATAATACTTGGAGATGGTCTCAGCAGATACTCTGTGTGTGTGTGTGTGTGTGTGTGTGTGCAGCTCCAGTTTCACTTCTCTGTGAACACACACCTACACACACTCTGCACTCACATACTCTCACTCTCACTCTCTCTCTCTCTCTCTCTCTCTCTCTCTCTCTCTGTCTGGACTCTCTCCCTCTCTCAGTCTCCACATTTCCTCTGCGTGGCCCTCCCACCCTGCCGGTCGGCTGATCTGATGCTGGGTCGGAGCTGGATGTGGCATCTCATGCAGTCTGGTCAGAAGTCCTGGAGCGGCGGCGCAGCTCTCACCTCAGTCCTCCGGCGCTGGTGAGCTAGACAAGGCAACCTGCTCTTTCTCTGCTGGATCTCAGTGGACTGGAAAGCCTCTAAAGCCTCAGAGGCCTAAGCCAAACAAAGAACAGGTCTACGTGCAGTGAGAAAGGTAGAACTGATTTCGACATCGTGAAGCATGGCATGATTGCCTCTGTGAGGACAGCTTGACCTTGGTACAGTATGTAGCACAACTTACAGAACTTTCCTTTACACTTTGGTGCTTAAACTGACCAGCAGCATAATGTTGGCCTTCTCCTCCCAACACAGTAAAAATCCTTTTCATTGCATTTTATGAAAAGAGTGATAGCATTGAGTTTTAAGGCACAAGTTAAAATAACTGTAGCACAAACTCATGGTCAAAATGCATGGTGAGAGACTTACTACAGTCGAATTTTTAACCTTCACTAAACAATAGTTCAACATTTTGAGGCCTTCAGATTGGCTTTCTTGTCGAGAGGTAGTTGAGAAGATCGATACCACAGACACTGCCATGTCTCGTAATTATGTGTCTCTGCAGCCAGCAGCTTAGCTTAGCATAAAGACTGGAAACAGGACTTTGTCAAAAGGTGACAAATTAAACAAATGTATGCGTTATTGAAGGAGGAGGTGGATTTTGTTACCTTACAGAGCCAGGGTTTGTATTTACTGTACAGGCATGGGAGTGGTCTCTCATTGAAATCTCTCAAGAAAGCAATTTCCCAAAATGCTGAACTATTCCTTTAAAGGACAGGCATCACTGAGGATCAGGGACAAAATCTGTGGCTGCAGTTATTTCTGTCTCTGTACACAATGAAACACTTGTGTGTGTGCATCTGCCTGTGTGCCAACAGCAGCTCCTGCTTCATAATTGGAAGCTGATTTGATAGCACTGCTGGAGGTGAGGAATGTGGAAGGACGCTGCCATATTCGTCTGCTTGGTGCACTACACCCTGGACGGTCCAAAGAGTCCCTGTTCACCTCCAGAGGAAGCTGCCACTTAGAACCAGATCAAAGGGAAACAGCAAATTCTACAAGGTGTGTAGCAGACACCACGTACTCTGTGACAAATGTGTTTAAAAATCATTAAATGACCGTTAAATAAGATTTCATTGAATTAGTAAATTCAATTGTTGAGTACCTGTGAATCATTTTAATAATTATGTAAGTCATAGAAATGAAGCTATCAGACCGTATTGTAGAGAGCCTTGTGGGTGCGGTGAATCGTGAATTGGGGTGTGAGTCATGAAGGGAAGTAAGAGGATAGAGAGCGAGGAGCTTTTCAGGAAGCTGATGACAAGAACATTTCTCCACTCTCATTGTTCAGTGCTGGAATAGGTGGGGAGACTGAATCTTGTGCGAGCACACAAGGCTTGAACGTAGCCACACTGTAACGTCAGCAATCTTCAGGGTCTTTTCAGGCTTGAGGTTGGTTTAATTCTGCTTTATTTATTATCTGTTTTTATGACACTCTAATTGTGCTCTGTCGTTTTTTTTACCTGACGTGATGATATCAGATAAAAGCCGAGAACTTCCTCATTAACACTTTAAACACTTTGTGATCCTGTGAATTAGCTGTGACGAGGGTGAATTTTAATTTGATGCAATTTGGGAGTGCTCTTGTCCCGCCCCGTTAAAAGTCCCCTGCAGTAGATGACAAATTGGTAAGTTATGCATGTGAAGCAGCAGGGAAGGCGACTATTTGAAATGTGTTGATATGAATTAGCTCAAAGAGTCTTTGAAAGGCTGCTATTGGTTCTTACTGCACTTCCTTTCAGTGGTAGGTTTTTCTAAAATCCTGCCACTTTAAATTTTATATCTGCAAGAATTACGTGTAATGAAAATATTTGGATCATAAAGTGGGTCAGGTCTGCTGAACTGTAAGTACCCAGCTGTCAAAAGTAAAATACAGTATGTCTGGATTTCTTCCTCAAACCAAAAAACAAACAGACAAAAAAATCCTGCTGGAACTAGATCTCTCTAACCTCTCTCGAGCGTTGCCCACACAAGCTCTGACCCTCGTGCCCAGACAGACGCTGAGCCCCCACAGAGCACAAATCCCACAAATACTTCAGTGTCAAAGCCTTACTGTTCCACATGACTGCCTGTACTCACCGATTAAATAGGAGGTTATCAGGTTGTTAGTAAAACTGAAGCCTGTCTCAAGTAGAAGATTTGCTGCTGTGAATTACCTCGCGCCGCCGCCACGCCTTCAAACAATCAATCACAGACAACGCTCACTCCAGCCTCCAGGTGTCAACATGGCACGAGCAGACACGGCCTGTTTCTCTGCATCGTGTGAGCCCCAAGAAACACAGCTTACTGTGCTTTATTAATAAAAATCAGACTATTCTCAATAACAGGAGAGGTTGTGGTTACAGCTGTCAGAAAGTCACTGCACACCATAAGAAAAACAGGTAAAAGGGAAAAGGGCCACAGATTAGGCTCAAGGATTGTTACTGTTGGATGTCTGCCATCAACCCTCTATTGATTTATTTAAAATACTCTACAGAGTACGGAGTGTTTTTAATATTTGATAGGTCATTGGACATTTGGAGGAGCCTGTGTTTATGAAGCCTTCTTATCTATGTCAAAACATCTGTCATTGCTGGTTTACAGTGTTGGTTAATGTTACTTTTAAGAGTAACTTGATACGTTCCAAGATTACTCCCATTAAAAAAAGTAACTTTATCTGCAGAGAAAAGTAACTCATGAGTACTTTTGCATTTTACATTTCTGCCTTGAATGTGTTGACTCTGACTACTGTCAGTGCACAGCCTCGTCTGCGGCTCATAATCTGTAACTCTGCAGGCTAATAACAGGAATAACAGACACAACGTTCCCTCTACAGCTCTTTATTAAAGATGATTTTTGATTACTAGTAAACATAAATTAAAAGGGAACCGGGGCTCAATTCACATAGCATAACACATTCATAGAAAATGTAATTATTTTTGCAATTCAACTGCAATGAAAGAAGTGCACGTGAACCTGAGGGTGTCTGCGTGTTGTCGAGCTGTGTTTGGCTTGCAGGCACTTGCTCAAATCTGAAGTAGACTCTTCTTCGAAGCTGACAGACACTTATCACTCAGGCACAGTTTGCAATTTCACCGTGATGTTCTTATCCCTTTCACCCACAAATTCAAAATAATGCAAATACTTCCAGGATGGAAAGGCTGTCCTCTCCACTATCTCGCTGCTAATCTGCACATGCTTCCACTTGTACGCAGCTATGCTCAAGAAGTGGGAAAGAAACAGCCACGGTGTGAATAAGTCAGGGATTTTCTTTTTTTGTTCTCTGTGGCACCAAGAGGAACAGGGAGCTACAGCAAAGACTTAACAGTAATGGACTGCTTCTTTCAAAATGTCACTAAATAACTGACAGCTTGAATTGCAAAACTAACGCCTTATATTCCTCATTACAACAAAAAAGTAATCTGAGTACTCTATCGTGTTATTTTGTTATGAGTTACCTCCAACACTGCCGCTCAACTAGTGGTCCAAAAGTCTTAAAACATGAGTATCAGCTCCCTTGACAAACCAAACTGGTTGATGATGTCGGAGTTAAGTCTGTCAGAGGTCAATATATTTAACATGTGTGCAGGGTAGACAACACAGAGATGAAGCTGAAGCTGCCAGCGGTCATCGCTCTTGTATATCCATATTTCTATCAGTGTAAATGTAAATATATTCATTTAGCTGGACATATTTTGTCTGTCTGTGAGGTGGATTATCCAGTACAGATGTCAGATGACGCAGGTTGTAAAGACACATGTTGTTGTCTGTGAATGATGCATGCCGAGCTTCGCTTCAGGACCTCTGCTTCTGACATGAAAGCAACCGCTTTAGAAACGTCTGCAAATAAGCAGCTGATGTCAGCAGTGTGAAGGTATAAGGTGGGGATGTGCTTCGAGAGGTTTCTCGTAATGACACAATTACTATCATGAGGCAGAATCATGAGTCATCACTGAGAAAATGACCTAGTTTGGGTCTGGGACATCTTAAAAGGCCTTGTGCAAAACCAGAATGAATGAAGAAAATTCCGACAGTGAGTCACCGCAGCATGCAAAGTAAAAACAGCGACCCTGCACATGGACAACAAAGGTCTGCTCCATCGCGCCAGAGGACAACACTTCTTATTAAACGAAACGGGACTGGCTTGAAGAATGAAAGAACTTGAGTCATTGACCAAACACTAGAATTTCAGCTGGTTCAATGAACATCGAGCCACCTTTCCCTGCACACACCTACAGTGTTGTTTTTAAGAAGGAAAAGACACACAGCAGCAAAGACTCCACACATATGAAGCAAATATCATAAAATGAAAATGTCCTTATCAAAGCCAAAACAGTGACCACCGCAGATACACAGCATTTAAATGATTTTGAGCATTGTTACCTGCGTTATTGCTCTTGTACATAAAAAGTTACCTTCACAAACTGTTGCTCTATTATTAATGATAAAACATATGGTTCCTGGCCTCATAAATCCTGATGAAAGCTACCCTGTGTTAGTGCTGTGTCTGGTTCGGGTTAAGGGGTAATTATATGACAGTATAGTTCAGCCCAACCAGTTTCTAGCCTGGAGGAAGCACAATCACTGCTGACTGTAGTTTCCTGTCCAATAGCTGCAGCACAGAAGTCTGAGGCAAGCATAGAGAGAGGAGAGACCGAGCGCAGAGGAGGGTTACAACTCATCTGAAGAGTTGAAACAAGTTTGGGACGGTGGTGTACTTGGACTTTGTTTGCAGGAACGCAGCCGAAGGTGAGGAAACCTGCAGTGCAGACAAAGAGGCTTCATCGAGCTGCCTGCAGAGACACACAAACTTTCCCAACATCTGGTGTGCTGGAGGACGGGGCGAGAAACTTTGGAGGCGGAGAGAAAACTATCTTCGCTGGAGAAAAATGCTTTGAATCGGGAGCTTGGGGCACCTCGATGAGCCGAGAAGCGATTTGGTGGCAAGAAGTGACAAGAGTGGAGGGAAAGAGGACGGGAAAGGTCTCCAAGTCCACCTGGAGCGGTCAGAGGATGAATTAGCCCGAGTGTTTGGCTGCACCGCGTCCCAGCCAGAGAGCAGGTAAGAAGTTGTTTCGTCGTGCTGTTGTTGTGGATCAAAGCGGGTTATTGTGCAGCATAAACGCAGACAGAAGACGGATCCCCGCACTGCAGCGGAGCTCCGTCTGAGCATGCACGGACTCGTTCTGGGGCAGCAGGGCGCAGACATGCAGGGAAGGTAAACAGAATACGCCCGTTATGAGCGAACAGTCACATTCAGTATTACTGAGCAGAATTTAAGTTTCGTTTGAAAAGCAAGTCTTATTGTTTTAAAATGTCCTTATTTTAGCTAGAAGTTTGGCACAGTTTGTGAGACTGAGCTGCGTGTTTTTCTCTTTTCCCGAAACTTCTTTAACTTGTTTTTTTTTTTTTGGCGTTTGAGGATAAAACGAAACCCACCGTCGTTTTTAAATGCGAGAGAAGAAGAAGAAGTAGTGCGTAAACCGAACATGAGCTCATAATTCATTCATCTTTAACATTCTTTCGCCAACTAAAACTTTAGCTCTAGGTTGTCAAAGGTTTTGGGGGAGCAGAGAGCAGAGCCGCGGGAGCGCGCAAACAGCTGTCCAGCTGAGCTGCTTTGGCAGGCTAGGCGCGCGCCAAACACACGTTGGCACGTGACACAGACGCTGAACTTGTCCCGTTTAATCATGAGTCACACAAGGTGCCCGCTGCTCGGCTGTGATTGGCTGCTCGAGTCAGACACAACACACCTGTGACCTGATTTCAGCAAATTAAGCAAGTACAAAAGGAGCAGAAAGTTTATATGTCACCTAGCAACCATTCAGAAAGAACTTAATGCAGCCTCGCGCCAAAAATACCAGCCTTCTCTTATTTAAGAATTATAGATTCTTGTTTTTACTTTATGTCAATACACCCGTTTGATCTCAGTTTGCTTAAATTTACTACCAATAGTTTCAAACTTCGTCCACAGACCTCAGATCAGGCTCTAAATGTTCCCTGTGTGCTTGTTGCAGATGCTCAAATCCACAGTGACAGTTTTAAAGTGAGTCAGCGTGACGTGCACTGTTTGCTGTCTGTTTTTCTTAATGAATTACTCTTTTTTTTTTTTTTCTAAATGCTTCTTTTCATGTCAGTGTTACTGTTTCTGTTTATCTCATGTTTCAGTGTTGAAATGGCTCACCTTGACTTTAGAAGCACTCTGTTTACTGTAAATAAATAAAGACTACCATTATTGGTATTATTTGCACAACACAAGTTTAAAGAGTTTGAAAAGTATTCATTAAAAGTAGGCCATGATTAGGATTTTCTGTTGTGTTACCACTGTTTCATGAAAGGAGTCTTCCCCGTCCTCGAGTGATTTTGGAATAGCTGAGAGGGATTCGTGCTGGTTCAAGTCGAGCCTGAGTAAGCATGACCCCGTTTGCTTGTTGCTCAGCTTGAACGTCCATGAGAGATCTTCATGTGACCCATACAGTCATCTCTGTATGTAACAGTACGTCTCATCTCTGTGCTTCAGGCTCACTCCTTGGCCCTTCCACCTCCTCCCATAAGAGCCAGGCCTACGCCCATGGATGAGGACAGGAGTGCCCCTGCCATCTCCCCAGAGCCACCCGATGATGGGGACCCCGGTCCACCAGCTCCACAACCAAGCTCACACACAACCTCAACCACGGATAGAGCAAACAGCTGCCCGAACCCAAAGCCCTTTTCTATTGAAGGTAAGGAAGAGGTTGCAGCCAAAAGCAAGACAAAGCGAGAGAAACAGCTGTCCTCAGTCTGGTGTGTAGCTGGTCGGTGTTTCTGTGTGTGCGTGTGTGTGTGTGTGTGTGTGTGTGTGTTGTGGCGAACGAACAAGAGACTCGACAAACAGATGATGGGTCTGAACTTGTCTTGAAAAGGCTAATATTTAGAACCACTACCACCAAGATCAATTCAGCCTCCTTTGTTGTTTGTAGGTGTGTGTGTGAAAGAAAGTAGTTCTACACAGATTAAGGCATTTATTCTGAAAAAAAGGGATCTGGTGGATTAGTGTTGAGAGAGAAGATCTTTCCACGCTTGTTCATTTACGCGAACCTCTTTATGGTCCGATGTTGGCCAGCGTGTGTGTGAATATGTAGTTGTATGCAACACATTTTCCTTCCTTTTCAAGCTATAGGAGACCTTCTCACCCTAAAACAAGAACAGACCTATTTATTGACCTTGTGTGCGTGTAGGTTAGTTTTCCACAGTGGAATAGTCCTGAGTCACCGCATTTAAAACTTAAAGACGATGGTTGACTCAGAAGCTGTGTTCTATCATTGTGTGTTTTTGGTGGGTGTCATCGTGATTAATTTGGTCAGAGGCCTTCTTACTGACAGACGAAGCAGTTGTGAGCTGAGGTGATCGGAGATTTGTGTGTCTGGGGGACGTCCCGCTTTGGATGATCTGAGGGGTCAGGACCAATTCAGCGCTGTGGAATGCTTAGAGGGCGCAATGGGACTTCTGGGAATTTGGAAATGAACCCATGACCCTTCCCCCTTGTGTGATTGGTCATGGTAAGGTTTGACTGACACTGGGGCGGGAACAAGGTGGCATGGATCAACTCAGGCCAGCATTGTGACTGGATGACTCATCCAGGATCAGCCAAAATGATTCGAGTCTCCCATAGCTTCAGCGAGACAACAGCAGCACTGACTGTAGATCAGAGTGCAGGTCCTTTGGGGTAATTGGGGTAGGTGTGGTAAACAGTTAGGGAAATGTGCAGGGATTTGAGTGGCTTGTTGCCATGGGAACACGCAACTCCATCGGTTGATGGAGTTCTTTTATTTTTTTGTCTTGTTTTTAAAGGCAAGTCTCAACCCAGTCTATTATTATTACTGCGTCAAATGTGCAAAAATATAGAATCCACACACGCACATCTCTGTTCCCTGCTGCTTTGCGGTTTGCCACGATGAATGTAAGTACAGCATCAGATTTAATGATAATCCCTCTGCAAAGACCTTTAGAGTTACTAAACAGTCAGTTTGTGCCTGGACATGTTCTCATTGCTGTGCTGATTTTACCTGTGCTTGCTCCTCAGGAAGCCAACACAAAGTGTAACTGTGGCTTCTCCCACTAAAGTTAGACTGTGTTTGTTTGCACAGTCACATTGTGGGGACTCGCCTTACTTGTGGGGACAAAAAGTAAATCATTACAATTTAGCGTGAAGACTTGAGTTAAGGTAATGGTCAGGGTAAGTCTCCAGGAAATGAATGTAAGTCTATGTAATGTCCCCAAAAGTGATGAAAACCTACCATACGTGTGTGTTTGTGTGAGTGTGCGCACATGCATGTGTGTCAAGGCTGAGGGTAGGTAGGTGAGCCAGGGTGGGGAGGAGAAGATTGGTCAGGCAACAAGGCGCTGCTTTCAGTGCTGTGCTTCACCCCTCCACCCATCCCCTCTGCTTGCAGAGTGCAGGTCTTTGGGACAACACATAGAGCCACATATACAGATCTAACTCAGGCTCTGCCCATGGATCCATTATTAGAAATGGATGAAAGGCTCCAAGATGGCACTCCAGACAAAGTTGCTGCAGTTACTAGAAGCAGTAAATGTCATTATCCCCTTACAACAACTTGTAAATCTGCGTAAATGTCATCCACACCTGTTGCCATTTTTCTGTTTCATGAATGTAGCTAGCTAGCTGTGCAGGAAGATGACATGCCCATTCATTATCCCGGCCGCTAACCTCTGGTGGGCCAACTTTCTCCGATCTGTGGAAGCAGACCTATGTGAACAAATGTGAGTGACGTTAGTTCCCAAGTCAGCATTGAAGTGACGCCGTGCTCAAATTGTAGCTGTGTTTTTTTTTTTACACATGCATCTTTTACACTGGCTGTCTAAAAGGAAAATGCTGCCTGGGCCTCTGATTTTTCTTCTAGTAGTAGCCCTCTTAATTGATGTGTTTGCCACAATATGCTGCGTGTACAGTCGGTGCTTGCTTGTCGTGAACGTCTGCACAATCATGCAATTTGATGCAATCGCTCTGCAACAAATAACGGCTCCGTGAGCCTTTCTGTACAGTTTGGCTGACACCGTGCCAAAGTGGTGGTGTGATTCATGTCGCGGTTACTTTTTGAGGCCGTAGTTTAATTATGGCATTGAACTGGCAGCATCAGCATGGGAGCCAGCCAATCACAATGCACTAGATGAGAGTTTGAGCCCTCTTGTCACCCCATGCTTGGATAGCAGTCTTTTCTGCTGTGAGTGAATAAAGCTCTGCTCAGTCAGTGGCCATTGAATAGTGGTGCATGCGTGTGCGTGTGTGTGTGTGTGTGTGTGTGTGTGTGTGTGTGTGTGTGTGTGTGTGTGGACAGATGTGTGCCTCTCGGTGTTGTGAGTGTTGCCCTCACTCAGGCATGAAGATGCAATGAGGCTGTCTGTTTATATAGGAGCCTCTTACCACCACATGCTAGATTCCCACATTCTCTTCCACCGCTGGCATGTCTCTCACTCTGTTTTTTCTCTTCCTCTTTTTTTGCCCACCTCTCAGCTTTTGTCTCTGTTTCTCTTTCTTTCTGTCACTCTCTGTGTCAAGGCTGAGCACCAATTTGCAATTTTGAAAGAGAGCGATTTTCACATGAGTAGAGCCATGATTCTAACTATGACGTGCACCATTACCAGTGTCTTCAGCTATAGGAGCTTAAAGCTGGAGCTTGCTTATGTCCACAACTATAAGACAGCAAATTTAACCAGCTGTTGCTAATTAATGCATGAGCTGGCCAAAAAATAGTAAGACTCTGGCTTTAGTTTGGTTATAATGAACTCTGGCAACCTGGTCTGTGCTTATGCTAATACACCACTCTGTATTATTTAACATGTCCTTTCGCTGCTCAACAAGACCAACAGAGAGGTGAGTTTTTCTTTAGATCAACAATTTAGCATTAGCTTAGCATGCAGTTTGCTCCTTAGTAATGAAGAATGAATGAGCGACAGCTGGCAGAGGTAAACAGTTGTTGGAGTCTCTCAGTTAAACTTTTAAATACATGGTATTGATTTAAACGTGACATCTTAAGAGCTCTGAATCAGGCCCTCCATGCAGGATTTTGGGCTGTGCAGCACCTCGTCAAGTTAACATTAGCTAAAGCAGCTAAAGCACAGTGACAGTACACAGAGACGGTGAATAAATATATTTATTGACCTCAACAACACACATTCTTTATATGTAAAAATAAGATAATATGCTGGTGATAAATACTTTATGGAATATAAACTGCTATCGACCAAAAACTGTTGATCTGAAATAGTTCTATCAGATGTTTTCATCAAATCTTTCAGTACAGCTGCCAGTATATTAGCGTGTTTTCAAAGGTTCAGATGTTTGCTGGCGTCTCTTTGTTCATCCTGCTGCTCTGTTATATAGAATAATTCCTCTTTCTACATCCCGGTCTAAACTATGTTTGTTGTTTCTCTCTCTGTCATCGCTGCAGCGTGTCGATGCAGCTATTTGCCCGCTTGCTCCTTTTTAGTCCCTGAGGTTTGTTGAGGCTTGTGTCTAATTTGGTTTCTCACAGAGATTGAAATAAACTTGGAGCAATTTGAGGCATTTTTACAGCATATTTGAACGACGAAAATGAGTGTGCTTTTTTCCCTTCACCACCTCGCAAACATTTGAGGAACTGTTGCTGCTGCTCTGGTGGCCCGCTGGCTGTCTTTGGCTCTGTCTCTCACTCTGTCCGTCTCACTCTCCCTGTCTGTCTCTCTCTCTGAGCTGTGCAGAGTCTCCAAATCCTCATGTCATATACTGCTGACAGACAGTGTCAACATGATGTGATAGCACAAGATGCCAAGCAAAGCGTCTGTGTTGTTGAGCCACTCGGGGCCCGGGGCCTGTCGCTGTTCAGATACAGATTTGATGGTTATCTGTCCAGGTGTGTGGATATTGTCCCCTTCAGTTTTAGGCAGATATTGATACTTACATGTAATACAAATTAGAATATAAATGAGACTATATCAGAACGTATCAGTATTGCTTTTTTCATTTACACACAACATAAACATCTTGTGATGGGGATCTGTCTGAGTAATGAAAAAATTAGAATTTTAAATAGAGCTGTGATTTAGTTTTTGCCAATAAAATATTTATTGCTGCAGTATTTGTTTTGCATGTTTGCACACACACTAATACCAATATATCTATATACCCGCCTGCCAGTGTGTGCATTTGAGCAGGGTATATACTCTGTTTACGTTTGTCCCTCTGTTAACTCTGCTGCTCTCTTCCTCAATGTGAAATCCTGTTGATCCTCGAGCGTTTATGACCACTGTTTGTCCTTACTTTCCACATGTTGCACAGTACAGTGTGTGTTTGTGCATCTGGTGGCGGTGTCCCTGTTTCAGGCTCCTTGTGTTAAATGCAGCAGCATAGGACTCAGTCAGCAAAGCAGCTGCGCAGTTTTTTTTCCCAGGAACCAGAGGAATCTCAGAGACAAAGTAACACAATTAAATTCCCCTTAAGCCTGTTCGACAGCAGACAGTTTTTGTCTTTAATGAGCTTACACTGCTTCATTCTCTCAGCAGCTATAATCTCTGATTTTGGACATATTCCAGTACTGCACTCTCACAGCCCCTCTGTGCAGTGTGTGTGTGTGTTTGTGGGTACTATGCATTTCTGTGTGTGTGCTTTCAAGTTTTGGCTGGATTGCAGCGAAACAACAGCCTCCTCTGTCTTAATCTTTGTGTGTGTCTGTATGGGTGTGTATATTTGTTGAGGAATACCAATAAAAGCCACGCCGTCGCTGTAGTTGTGCTCTTTTCTTTTTTGTTGTCCTCCGTTCTGGTCAGCACTGCAGCAGTTGTGTGTGGTTTCTATCCGTTCCACTTATTAGTGCTGGCCAGAAAGCTGCTACTGCGTCGTCTCCACTAACTCCGCTCTGCTGAACATTATTCTGCTCGATTGCTCTTCACCTCGTCTCACTGTGTCGTCTTTCCAATTTTCTCTACTCTTATCTCTATCGTTATGTTTTTAGAGCTGAGTCAGCAGGGTGTGAATGTGTGCGCCCATTTGGGCCTGAATAGTGGACTTTGAAGGAAGGCCGCAACTGTACCGATCATGTGTATCATCGAATAATCTGCTCATTGTTTTTTCCATTAATTGATTAATTGTTTACTTTATTAAATCTCAGCAAATAGTAAAACATATAGGGCAGTGAAAAATAAAGTGGTAACATATGTAACACTATTTCATTTTACATTGTATTACTTATAATATTACACAGCAATGCTATATTACTAATAGATGCTATTGTTTTGCTTTTATATTTCTATATTATATGTTATAACATTGTATATATTATGTATACTTAGTATTATTGCTCTATTACTGTACAGTGTGTCTATATTACACATACTGCACATATATTATATACACAGTGTACGTTGTATACTTGGTTATATTACTATGTGTATTGTACTTATACCTAAATACTTTCACTCTATATGTAGGTCATACACCATAGCTGCTGGAGTCGCACCAACATTTGCACAGTTCAGTTATATAGTCAAGATATTGTTATGTATATATTAAATATATATTTTTATCTCTTATTTCTTTAATCTGTCATTTCTTAAATCTGTTTCTCACCTCTTTGCCTGTCTCCGTGCTGCTTTAACAGGATACAAGTTTCACTTTATTAACTCATCTGGTGTATTTTGGATGCCTGTTTGCGTCTGTCTGTGGCTGGCGGGGTGCATATGTACTGTATGCCTTTGCCAAAGGGATGTACACACCTGAGAGACCTCCTTTCATATGCGCGTTAGAAGCCTGTGCCTCTACAGAAGTGTCAGTGAAGCAGCAGAAACAGGCTTGAGGTTGTTTAAAAGGTAGCAGGTAAACTCAGCTTAGCTCTCTGTTCTCTGTGAAACAACACCCCCCCCCCACCCCCCCACCCCCCGAGATCATACCCAGAGGATCAGCAAGTTGTGCTCCTCTTCAGTTGATCCAGGATGTGTCACATCATTTGCCAGCTCATGTAACCTGCGTGTGTGTGTGTGTGTGTGTTTATGATAACCCTATATTATCCATATGTTTTCACTTTAATGCTTAACTGTTTGTTTACTGGAAAAATGAAATTCCTGTGGATATTCAGATATTCAGGGCCACTGACACGTGTACAGACGCCAAATTGCAAACACACATGAGCACGCACATACATGAACACACACACACACACACACACACACACACACACACACACACACACACACAGCATGCATAAACAAATACACAGACTCACCCACACGTGTAAACACACAGCCAGATCTTCTCAGCGGCTCTTGATTGCTCTTGTCTGATTTGAATTAGAGGCTCATCTTTCTCAGATCTCAGAAATGGCTCTGAGGTCGTGCGGTTTGGTGGTTTGATGCTCATGCCAGCACACAATTGGTTGAAGGCCTGCTTGGATGGCACCATGGGTTTGGTGGGGATGCATTTAGCTCCAACAATCGTGGTTTTGAACGTTTACGGAGGGAAAGCTTTGACTGAGTCACAAGACCGACACACTTTTAACCCATTTAGACTCTGTTGGCAGCACAAGGGCGTAGAACAGACTGCTGTACTGAAGTATGGATGTGCTCAGCTGACCTGATGATCAAACACATGTGTGCAGGTGTTCTCCAGATATTCAGACACTTGGTGTACCTTTTCATTGCATATCTTTAACATTCTGTTTTCTAGCAAGGGCAGCGATAACCAAGCATCCTTACCACTGCTGCTACTTTTGTCAAACTTCCAGGAAGGTGTGTTGCAGGTTTAGCTAAACATGTACTTCTCAGATGTAGTAATAACGGATTCTTCTTGAAGTGATTGTTGTGGAGTCATGGCGCTTCCCCTCGTGAAGACTGTCCTTTCTGTTCTTCCCACTGGGCTTTCGTGTGGCTTTGATAATGACATAATTGCCCCCAAAAGCAGCTTCCAGAGAATGTGAACAAAACAACATGAGAAGGATGATGAGAGCAACCAGTAAATGCCACCTAAAGTTCTTTTTGTTTGAATTATATTACTGATCTTGATTTTTTCAAAACCTGCCAACTGTCTTAAAGTCAATTGTTCCCGGCCTGCACATGGCAAAATGTTGATTTCTCGTGATCCATCCTCAATATTTTGATCAAAATGTATACCAGCTGCACAGAACAATGGACACTTTTAGTGAACTGATTGATTTTGATGGGCTAATTGATAATTGATTAAAGGATTATTAAACATGATGTTCATTAAAAATGCATGACGACATGTATAGCTCGCTGGCTGGGCTTATGGACAGATGGAGTTTTCCACACTGAGTGTGGTCCAATGTATTTACAAGAAAGTAAAATCAGGATGGATGGGTGAATGGATGTAATGATAGATAGACATATGCACTGCTCGAGAGCGACACACACAGCCTATAACACACACATATCTCTAAACTAGACATTTGGCAGCATCAAGGGCAACAGTTCTCACTCGTGGCTTTCATATCTGAAGCCGGCTGATTGAGACTAATGGATACAACATGGACCTTAGAAATGGCTTCCACATGTAAGAGACAAATGTGTGTGTGGGTTGAGATGGTACGAGATATAGAAACATAGAGGTATGAGTATGTGTTTTTCTGTGTTTGTGTGTGTGTGTGTGTGTGTGTGTGTGTGTGTGTACAGGTATATGTGTGGTGTTTGTGTACCACTGTCTAATAGAGCGGAAGAGCAGGAAGCACTTCCCATTCCTTCAGGTCCTGTTTATGTCTCCAACTTCACACGCACAGAAATCCCACTACACACCAAAATGCCCACAAATACACACACACACACACACACACACACACACACACACACACACACACACACACACAAACTCAAGGCAAACACAAATCCTCCAATGCTTAAAACACTGTTCCCCTTCATCAAGGTTAGACCACCTTACATAAACAAGCGATTCAGACCTTGAGCTTTGATATACTTTGTTTTCTAAGAAAATAAAGATAGTGTTCCTTCAGGCAGGCTCACGGTGCCAGGAACTCTGCAGGTGGGTAATATTTTAGTCATCCTGTTTAGCTGCACAGCGTAATGGGTCTGGGTTCACTGTTTCAACATGCAACATTATAAGCATTATAAAAAGTGTTGTTAGCAAAGACAAAACAAATTCCAGCGTGCACCCCCTCAATAAGTTAGCTAATAAGTTTATTAACTAATTAGTCTGTAAGTGCTTTTTAGGGGGTGCTGCGCTGCAAATGAATATGATTCTA
Source organism: Chaetodon auriga (assembly GCF_051107435.1). NCBI lineage: Eukaryota > Metazoa > Chordata > Actinopteri > Chaetodontiformes > Chaetodontidae > Chaetodon > Chaetodon auriga. The sequence goes on along the minus strand of NC_135075.1, from coordinate 13,177,756 downwards.
ATTAAAATGTAGTGCTAAACAACAGCAGAAAGTCGGCCTGACAACAGGTTTGAGAAATGTTTAACAACCAGCTCTCAGCTATTGCATGCCAAATCAGAACTGCTACCATATTAAAATTTAAGATTTGTTTTTGGTTCGATGTCTTTGTCCCTCTGTGTGTCACACGCACACAAACAGAGCCACGTACTGTTTAATGGAATTCACTAAAAACATGTGAAAAAAACATTTCATCATATCAGCATCTTTAGCGTTTGCGTCGTGAGACATCACTTACTGGTAGTTAGTCATTGTTACAATAAATGAACAAAATATGTAGCTGTCATCAAGCACACCTCTTCATCATCCCGATGGTAGTTTTTTAAAATGTAGTAAGTGCCTTTAAGTAGATGTGGGCAACAGGGAATAACATTATTATCGCAGCATCTCATCGAATAGTGTGTGATGATACTTTGACTTTTGTCTGTTTGTATGTGTGTTTCACAGGAACAAAATGGGATCATTGAAGAAGAACAAAGAATAATTTAAGGCTGCAGCCAACTTCTCATTATCGACTAATCGATTCTAAAACTTCAGAAAACAGTTAAAGATTTCCATCTAATTTTTCCAGAATCCAGGACGACATGTTCAAATGTCTCCATCTGAATGATCAGGTTACCTTGGTGCTGCTAAAGACTGATATAAATCATAAATTATATAAAGCAAGCATTTCTCCAACTACTGTATCAGTACAGTAGTTGTATTTGCACAACCGTCTTTTCAGTCCCTTCAGTCAAAGCGCTCCGACTACTTTTTCATTCAGCTCTCTCCAGCATTATAGACATTTAGCTGTAAAAGTGGGAATTAATCTGCAGAGTTATGCCAAATATGTGCAAGAATTTATTTGTAAGAGTGGAGAAGGAACGGGAACAGGAGATGAAGAGTGTGAGAGGCAGGGGACAGGAAAGAGAGGACAGATAGAGAAGTGAGAGAGAGTGGATAGAGTAAATAAACATAGCCGGGAAGTGTTGAGTCCACGCACAGGACGTGGTTTGGTTTGTGTGTGTGTGAGCATGTGTGTGTGTTTATCAAACCCAGCTGGCTCCCATTTACCCAGGAATGAGTCTGCACCTCTCAGAGGCCCAAGCCTGCCCTGCTTTGAAGGCCTCTGTGCAGTGTGTATGTATGTACGAGTGTGTGCAAATAATAACAGCTTCATTAGAGCGCCGCATGGTACCGGTGAACACATAAAACCCCCAGACACATGTTTACTGTATGTATTATGCGTGTGCATCCTCTAATGTGTTCATTTTAGACACACATGCATCCACTCTCAAACACAAACAGCCATCCCAGCGCACACATAGACCCACACAGATTTCAGGTTTCACAAGCATGCACATAGACCCCTAAACAGTCCCAAGGGTTTGGGATTTAACTGCTTCCAGATGCAAGCTCAGGACAGAGCACACACCAACACAAATACAGACAGAATCTTCTGCTTTGTTGAAGTCAGCAGAACTACTCTGTTTAAATTAATTAAGTGCTAGTGGATGGGAAATGACATGGGAGTAGACAAGTTTACTACAAGTGGGAAAACAGCTTGTGGCTGATACCTGATAATGTCCACATGGAAAGCAGCTACTCATTCAGGAAAGAAAACATGGATGCTCAAAACCTTCAAAATAAACTTAACATAAGCATAAAACTTAGTGGTCTTTGATAAAACTGTCTTAAAGGTTTTTAATTGCATGTGTCCGTACTTGTGTTGTTTTTCAGATGTGGCCCACACCTATACCGAGCCCCTCATATTGAGGGTAAATGGCACCCCAGAAAGGCTGCTAGGCCATGATGGAGACAAGTGGAACAGCAGCCTCTCACACACGGAGCTCACGACACCCAGCAAGAGTATCACATGTGAGTAAATAGCCCCCTCACACACACACACACACTCACACAGGGAGACACACACTCAGAGAGAGTGGTGAGAGTTTTATTTCCATTACCGATCAGTGGTCTGATGAGTCACATTGTCCTGACCTTTAACAAATACATTTTACACACCCTGAAGAAATAGGTCAGGTCATCATACACACAGACAGAAATATCTACATTGTCAGCTAAGTAGGTTAAGTTTCTGATGACTGAACACAAGCAAGTCTGCACCCAAATCTGAAACGAGACACATTTTCTCCTCTTCTCACTCTCTCGGGCATTTCGCTCTGTCCGAGAATGGGATTGTTGGGGTATCGCCCTGACATAGCTAGCTCAGTGTGACTGGCACTGTGGACTTCACTTACATTTCCCGGTCTCCTTTAATTATTTAGGGTGTTATTTTGGACATCTTGGTGTCGGTCTAGGGTTAGAAAAATAGCTAGCTGGTTCCACTAGCTCAACTCAGTGCACTCTCTCAGCGACTATTGCTTTAATTGGCCTTTCTGAAATAGTCAAATGAGATTCTTGGGTTTACTATCTATATTCTAAGACACAGCAGAGGAGTATCTACTATTCTATTAGAGTCGTCTTGTTGTAAACAAGGTTAAACAACAGTTTGTTTTGTTTTTTTTCCAGCACAGCCCTCCCTTATCCATCATATCCACTCACATTCATGTCACTGATGTTGTCTTTCTTACGTTTTTAGCTGCAATCTCAATAAAAGGCCATGCCGGCGTCCTGTTAGCTGAAGGGTTTAACACGGTGACCAAGTTATCCTGCATTCGAGTCCAGTCGGGGTCTGTTGTGTCATGTCATCCGTCCCTCTCACTCCTCATTTTTCTTTAACAATAAAGGCAGAAAAGACTGAAAACATGCTGCCTGTCGGTCCATTGGCATAGCTCACTACATTAGGCTTGTGGCAAATGGTGTTTATTAAAGGTTGCTTAACACTGAAATATTAAATAAAATCAATATTGCCTAATTTTTTGATACCCTACCATCTATGTCTCGACACATGGACTAAAGCACAAACCGTTGAGTCTGATTTTATCCCAGCGCTGGATGCTGACACCAAACGTCAGTGTGATTTTTCAGTCTTTCTTTTACTTCTGTTACAGAACCCAGAAGTTCGCCTGAGCTCGGGAGGAGAGCTGAATGTGTCTCTCATTGTGTGTGTGCTTTGTTTACACTCAGCTCTCCAAGTCCAAACTACTTCCCAAAATCTCCAGGTGTTACACTCCCACTGGGTGTATCACCACCTCTCCACCTTAATTTGCTGGTGAGGAGTGTCACAACACCTGGAAGTTCTCCTTCCAGAGTCATATCACTAACCGCCACCACCCATTTCCCTCCCTCATATTACAAGTCCAACAGCTATGTATTATGTATGTCAGAGACTCTCTTTCACTCCTCTTGATGTGCAGTCGCTCCAGTGTGCCGTATTAAAGCCAAAGGTTACTCAAGTATGCTATGTCATTACCTCACCACATTTATTTTTCTTGCTTTCACTCCAGTTTGGAATAAGTCAAATCTCAACCTAATTCACCAGCTAGTTCTACTATGCTATTTATTCACTTAAAAGACTGAGCTTTGCAATAAAAGCGGCTACAAAACTCTGGCTAAGTTGTCTCGATGCCTGGCTGCTAACCTGAAAGCGCTGTAAAACTTTGAAATGCCCTAGAGTGGTCTAAGTCTGTCCTTCCCGTCATTCAAAGAAAAAAAAAAGGCACGGTGTCAGTGAATGAGGGATGGGTGAAAGCAGGAATGGAGGCGCGAAAAGACGGTTGAGCAAGCTGACATGTGAGCATGTGTTAGAAAGCTATGAGCATTTTTCCTGGAATCCAGGGCCAGCCATGGGTGACACGCACAAACACACAAACCGGCCCTGTCATAATAGCTAGTTTGTGGTAACTGAATAACCAGCAGTCGGTTCAGGCAGGAAATGGATAAGTAGGTGAAACGCAGTGTGTTTTGAGTTGAGTAGGTGTGTGAATGTCTGCTGTCTCTGTCTATGTTTGGGCCTCTACCTGTCCTGTCTGCTGTGTGTGTCTATTTCAGGCCCAGGCTGGAAGGCTGAGAGGTTTGAGTTTGATTTTCTTACTGCCTCTCTCTCTCTCTCTCTCTCTCTCTCTCTCTCTCTCTCTCTCTGCCTTATTTTACATCCCAATAAAACCTATGAAACCCACCAGCTCCATATGCTGTGTGGGGAGAGTTATGCAACTACAGCAGGATTGGACAAAATGTACCGCCATCCACACCAGTCCTCGCTGGCTTTTCATTTGCCTTCATGTGCCTCCTCCCTCCCTTCATCCATAGCTTCCTCCCTCAACAACTTGCACAATCACACATGTGTTCATGGGACTTGAACCACAAACTAAACAGTTCTAAAACTTGATCCCTTTCTCAGGTGAACACGGACAGCTTACGCTTGCCTGTCTGCATAATGATATGTTTGTGTCTGCCCGTGTGAGTCGGTTTGCGAGCCTGCGAGCCTCATAAGCTGCTATCAGCAGTTTAAATACGGTCTGCATCATCTGCAATCAATCAATCATGTGTTTCTCTGGCTTCATAATGAGTGTGAAGACATAACAAAAATAGCTGTGATTCAGGTCTGCGGTGAGGTCATGGCTGTGTGACATCTGCTAATGTGTGTGTGTGTGTGTGTGTGTGTGTGTGTGTGTGTGAGCCAGAAGGTGAGAAAACAGAAGCAAAAACAGACAATTCCTCCGTCTCGCAGTGATGACATCAGAGCTGTAGTATGCGTCTGGCCCTGGGCCTGTGACAAGCTGTCTGAGAACAATGTGCAGAGCGAGCTGTGAACATATGTGAGTGTGTGTTTCTGCACGAGCAGAGACACACTGCCTGTCAGTGATGTCATGAGCACACTGCTGTCTTTGACGTCACAGTCGCAGCAGGATACACATGTTCACAGATGTTTAACTGCTTGCACTCTCTTGGACTCACGGGGGAAACAATGACACATGTAATTCATCACTGACAGCATCGCAGCAGCATTTATGACTCGTTATTTTTATCAGTTTGAGTTTTTTTCAGTAAACGAGATGGACGTCAATGAGACAGAACGCAGCCGTTTTTATGCATGTGCGAATGAGGGCATGGAAGTGTGTGTAGGGGAAATGCTGAGTGGGGCTGTTTGTTATTATCTTGTCATCAAATGTCAGGAGTGTGTGGTGTGTTGTTGGTGGGAAATCTAACAGGACGGTGACATTGTCTTTAATTAGATACAAGTCACTGTGCTGAAACTGTTTTCCATCTCTGTACCTTAATTCTCTCCTTCCTTTTCTCTCAGTCTTTCTTCCCTGTCTGCCTGTCTTCCCCATAATTCAGTATCTCCTTGTTGGTCACATTTAATCACATACATGCATATTCTGTGTTTAGTGTCAGATGACTCAGAGCGCTGGAAAGTTCAGATGTGTGGACAGGGGTCATGTCAGGGGTCATGTGTGATTGAGGTGGTTGGTTGATGTCTCAGGTCAGAGATGAGTGTTGTGGTGTGCTTTGCAAGTTCGCTAGTGTTTCCTCTTCTCTTCTCTTCAAAACATAGGTCTAACCGCCCCCCCTCGCCCCCCCACCTCCTTGAAATATTTGCACACTGTTTCCATTCATTTGTCAGGTGAAATTCATACAAATGAGTCACATGTTGCAAAAAAAAAAAAAAAAGAGAGAGAGAGAATTTAAGTGCTTTTCCAACAGCTGGGTTGAAGGCAATACTGTAAATAGAGTGTCTGAATGTCTAAGAAAAACCACACGAAAAAATGTTTTTCCAGAACTTTTTGGTTTTGGGCAAGTTGTTGTTGTTCTTTTGCATCAGCTAATGTCATATTTCATGTTTTCGTGCGAGCACAAAAACAAAGAAATATACTTGCCAAAATACAAAAGACTAATGCTCATGCACGGCTGTATTTTTCCTGCTGTACAAAAGGCTCTTTTCTGCAGACGTGCAGGCACGAACACATCAGTCAACTAGCGATCAGTCAACCCTTTGAGTGCTGGCAGAGTTTGGTCATATTTAGACTGTTGTACTTAAATACTTTCCAGGTGAATGAGAATATCTCAATAATTCCCATTTTATGCTAAATGATTTGATTTGTGAATTAGATGTGAATTTGTGTTAAGAAGTGAATCTGTGGTTTTTCTGGATGTGTAATAACAAAAAAAAAACTTTGAAACTTTGACAGCGAGGCAATTTGAAGGTTAACATGTTATTTCAGGTGACTGTTTACAATCATGAGGATTGATTGAGTTCAAAATTTCTCTCTGCTGGAGGTGCAGCTCTGTAGTACACCCTCAAGGGTCATAACAAGCTCCAACAACTGAACTTAAAAGGGATTTAAATGTGCCTTTAAAACACCATAACTCACAATGATACCAGGCCTGCATTTTCTACTTCCTTTAAATTGAATGTTAAAATTACATTTGAACTGCACACTGGGAAAACCTTTTCACACTGGCCTTCTGTTGGTAGTTGCAGATAAGGTGTGGGATTTTTTGCACACTTTGGTATCTTTAGTCTGGCATCACAAACACAAACACTAACTGTAGCAGCAGCACCAGTTTCAGTAATGCATCAAAGTTATTGGTTTATGCACAGTCTTGCAAACTGTACTTATGTATATAAGAATAAGTACCTGCTTTACGTCACCATTGTTACAAAAGATTGTTAGTGCGAGCATTTTAATACCGTAAGTAAAACAAGTAAAGAACATATCTGAGCTGAAACAAGAGAAGTCGCTTCTCCTAATTGTGACATGAACAAACTTTCAGCCAGACACATACAGTCATACAGTAAAGTGTGGCAATGCTGCAGTTTTAAAGATCAAACAGACTTTTATAACTGGAACTGATAGAGATTGAACAGAAATACTCAAGTCGAACATTATACATCACCATTTGTGTGTTAAAATTGTTAAAAACATTTTTTAATGGAAAGTAACAAGAATTAACCTTTAATTTTGGCCAAAGTTGATGAACAGTTTTGCCGTCGTGCCTAATTTTGAAGCAGCAGTCTTGTGCGTCTGACTAAACTCTGCCTTCACATGCCTTTTTTATTGTTGTCAGTGCAGCTAAACAAGCCTCATTAACAGAGTTCTGTTGGGTTGAAGTGCTGTATAGAGGCCAGAAATGAGGGGACATCTCATTGAAAACTCTTTTAAATAACATTATACACCACCAACTTATCATTTTCCCATTCTCACAGTTTTAGTAGTTGACACTTAGGCTTTTGCCCACAGTTAAAAACAACACAACTATGCAAGAGAAACCCAGAAGGGAGTCAGTGGGTAAGATGTTTCTGGGGAACTGTGGTGAGTGGATGTTTTACAGGCACTTCAAAACAGTTAGTGGATTTTGAAATGTTGTGAACTTTTTTCTTCGTGCCAGATTTCATTATTCATGGCACATGTCCTTATCTCAAAAAAATCACCATGCAACTAATCAAAATAGCAGTTTCAGCATTTGGTGTTAAGTGTTCAGAGTGAGCAGAAAAGACATGTCTGGACACCCATATCCTTTGCTCCTGCTCTATTGTGCTTGATAATGCAAAAACAGCATTTCTGTACATTTGCATATAGTTAGTATAGAGGCAGATTTGTGGGTGCATGCATCATTCATGCATCCATTCCTTTTCCCTTTGCAGATTTGGTCTGATAAAAAAAAAAAAAGAAATTTCCATTTTTATGACTTTAATCTCCTTGTCTATATAGTTCAGCACTTTCAACACTTTAACCTACATAGACAGACAAACTGCACCAGAGGAGACGGTAGGATAAAGCAGCTGGAACAGTGACAGACTTCACCGTCACTCTGGTGACTCATTCCAGCAGAGGATAAGTAGAGAGAGAGACGAACAGCAGTTCTCTGGTCTGGGAGGGAGGTGTGTAAGTACAGGGTAGCTGAGAGACGCCAGGAGAGGAGGAAGAGGTGGAGGGTGTGTGAACGGGGGGTGGGTGATGGTGATTCACTCAGGCTTAATGGCCCAACACATGCACACATACACACATCACAGGGGTCGCGGGACCCCCAGTGGCCGACGCTGCCGTGTTAGCGCCACGTACGTGCACTCTGCGGTCTCCCAGTCTCATCATGTTAATCCCGCAGTCATTTGGCTCCTTATTTGCTGTTATTTTTAAGTAGCTCCCACTGCTGAATCATTGTGTTTATGAGTCACACCCATGCATCCTCCTGGTCCAAATATGCACAAGCAGCAACCCAGTTCTTTCTTTCTCTCTCTCTCTCTCTCTCACTCACTCCATCTTCTTCCCCTAGTTCTGAATCTCAGACAAAGGGACCCTGTGTTTTTTTTTTGAATGTGTGTGTGTCTGCACGTGTTCTCGCATGCATATATTTGTGTGTCTGAGTGGGCCTAACCTCAAGCTCTGTTTGGAGACAGTCCTGACTCCCCGTCTCTCTCTTTCTGTCTGCCTGCCTGCCAAATCCGCCTATGTGCTGTGCTCATACACTCGCACAGACACACCACAAACTCGCAAGAAGTACGAATTTCTCAACAGCTCACAATCCCCCAGACAATACAGACCAAGAGGGAATACTGAAATACTGGAATACTGTGCACAGCTTCCCTCCCCTCTCTCTAATCCCCTTCCTCTCTCACCGACCTACATCCTGGCCAGCTCAGTGTTAAAATACTGCATTGTGCAAAAGGCTAAAAGGGAGCAATGAGAAAGAGAGACAGAAAGGGAGGACACAGAAAGGGAGGAGATGAAGTGAGGGAGGAAAAGAGGAAGAGAGAGAGAGACATAACACAGGAGAGCAGCAGGTATTGACTTTTGACATACTTTAGAGGAGAAAGTATGGCTCCTTCTCACTAGCCCTGCACATGCATGCACGCCTACACACTCATACAGACACACACACACACACACACACACACACACTGGCCCTGCAGCCTGCCAAACATCTGGAGCAAAGTTAGAAAACGCTGAATGAAAGAATCTTTAATAACACTGGATTGGTTGTGTGACCACGGTCATCAGCCAATCAAAACAGGGCCGGATGGGTTATCTGTCTCACAGCGGTTATCGAACGGACGCTTTTATTACCAGTCGTGTTTCATAGCTAGAGCTCAGGACCACACTGTCTCTCAGTGCAACTCTGTGTGTGTGTGTGTGTGTGTGTGTGTGTGTGTGTGTGTGTGTGTGTGTGTGTGTGTGTGCGCGTGCGTGCGTCTGTGTGTCGACAGAGTTCCTGCTTTGATTCTCTCTGACTCTGTTGTACTTTACCCTGCCCCGTTAATTCTTACCACGCCTCTCGAGACCATATGCTTTCAGGTCAAAAAAATATTTAGGGCCTCAAAAGGATGGTATTAAATACTACCATAATATATAAAAACCAGGCTTCCATTTTATTCTTCTTTTCAGGGTGTGTGTTTGCTTTGGCAGCGAAGGTGTGCTTTACTGCCTCCATCTCTCAAGCGCAATAGTTAGTACTCGGCTGCTCTTGGAGGTAAAATATACCAAATGGTATACTGAGCCAAGATGAACAAATGTGCATGCGTGTTGTATCATAACTGCATTGTTCTGAAAACTCAGGTACTAAAAGGATGTTTTTTTTGTCCGCTCTCACACTATTCATTCATCTTGTCCTTTTTTTCCGTGCTGTCTCTTTGTAGTTGTGCATATGGGTCTATAGGATCAGGGGTCAGTTCAGTAAATGCACAGCTCTTCCCATGAGCTGGTGCCTTTAGGGTAGGCTTTGTAATTGGACTCAGTTTCCCAGAGCCTCCTTCTCCATGATGCTGCACCAGCACAAATCTGCACACACACACACACATACACACATAGTGACAGGGGCTTTTCTGATTAGCTACGTGTTGGCGAGCCTACTGGCACATTTAAATGCACATTATACGCATATTTCAGTCCCATTAATGTATTTGATATAAATCCTTTAAGAATAGGTTCACATTTCCATATGTATATTGAAAGCACAGTTAGTCTCTGTAACTGGTGCTGCTGTCCGTACTGGCCGCAAAGAGATCCCTTCTTAAAGCCAAAGTGATTATGATGAGACTGAAATCTGCTTGATTTGTCTAACTGAGACTGCTGAGGCCTCATTTTAGCATCGGATGAACTCGCGTACATTGAAGTTGCTTTTGAAAAATATCGCTTAGGGGCCCGTATGGACAGGAGATGACATGACATGAGGGAATAACAAGCGAGTCACTTTGAAAATTGATCATTTTAAATAATTTATCAAGCAAAAACGTCAGTCACTTGAAATGTGAGGATGTGCTGCTTGTCTCTATTTTTTATTGTATATTAGTATATTAGATTAGGGATGAACATTTAAACAAAATATGTCTGAAATTGCAATATGGCCGAGTGCAATGATCACAGGGTGTGCAGTGTTTTGATACAAGTTACGATGTGTCACAACATATTATCAGAATAATCAATAAATTAATTGGCAATGAGGAGTTTGAGTCAAAATGATGCTAGAATCCTGCAGTAGTAAGAATAGGAATGTCAGTCACTTATATTCATGCGGTCCTCTAATATGGATGCAATATATACATACGACCTGAATAGTGAAGATTATTTGTCTTCTTCTTGCATTTATATGATATCATAATGACAAAGCAGAACAGCCCAATAACAGGGACCTAACAGAAACACCACTGATCCGATCTCAAATGATTTTGAATGTGTATGCATTTAAAAAGTGCTCATTATCCACAGCCTATTGTAAATGGATGTCCTTTTGTCCCTCCCCAGCTCAGCCAGCAGCCAGATCCACACCTGTCCACCACACCCAGCCATGTCGGACACAGCCCAGCGGCCAACTGCGCAATGGAGCCAAACACCACGCACACACACACTCCCCCCACACGCACTGTCTGCATCACATGCACACGCCTCACACGCATGCCCTCCAGTCCAACGGGGTCAGGAACGGGGGCCCTCATGACCACCCTAAGCTGGGCTCCCTCCCGAGAGGCGGCTCATCCACCTCCTCGTCCTCCTCGGCAGGGCCCAAACAAACCAAGAAATTACAGTCCAACCCCTCCATCACCTCCCAGAGCAGCAAGAGGAGCAAGAGCAGCTCCAAGAGCAACAGCTCCCAGATTCCCACAGAGGCACAGGATGGTAAGATACAGAGACTGACGGAGGGCCTGCGGCGGCAGGAGAGGGAGGGGGTAGATAGCAAGGTTCAACATCAAAGTTTTTACCACGTCTCGTCTGAGCGGAGGATCAGACTTCTTCTTTCCCATGGCACATTTTCTCTGAGCCCAAAAACAGTCATGGCAATCACTTCTTTTTTATAATTTGTATGTTTTTGCCATAAATTGGAACTGATGGTTTATGATATACAACAAAATTAATGGAAAAAGACAGCAAAAATGCAATTTACTAACTTGTTCAGTTCAGCTGAACAGTGTGTTTTGTACTCACTCAAAATGTGTCAAGCAAACTGCATTTTTAATCTTTACCAACTGCAAATGCTAACTGAAAATTGATTAATCAGAAATTAAAGGAGAAATTCATCAGGCAGGAGAATAAATCACATTAACCTTGTCATTCCTTCAATGACTCCTGTTAAGCAGGCCTCTGTTGGCTGCTTTGAAACGCGGGTTTGTTCCACTGCCTCTTGTCTTGAGTGGCTGTGTCAACGTGTTTGTCTGTAAAAGAAAGCAGGCTACATCCACCATACTTGAAAAGTCATGACAAACTGCAAATAGCATGGTATTTATTCTCTTCAACTCAAGGTAGTGTGGTGAAAGAGACCTTCTCCTTTCACTAATACTTGAAAGCACAGATTGGCGTGTCTTCTACATGACTACTGCTGATACTGAGAACTCAACAAAGAGGAGAGTGGTTCAGTGGTTGAACAGAGAGGTAAAGATAAAAGACTTATTACCAAGGCCGATTTGGTAAGACCAGAAATGTGTTGTTTTTTTAGCTCTATATAAAAGAGCAGATGTCGTAAGTTAGTGTGCTAATGCCACCAGGACATTGGCAGCCGTTAGTCTCTGGCACTGAAGAAAAATGTTTTCTTGTGAGCTAATTACTCAATCATGTCCCATGATTTCTGTCCTATTTTCAAACTATTTCTGACAGCCTATAATTTATTTTTTTGACATTGCTTCATTGGCATGATGTATAAATACATTTATGTTGCCAAAGCAAATAGAGAAAGAAGATGTTGGGGAAAAGACACAAAGAAAAGGAGCGATGGCAATTAGAAAGTTCTGAAGTTTACACTCTGTCTGTCTGTCTGTCTGTCTGTCTGTCTGTCTGTCTGTCTGTCTGTCTTTGTCTCCAGACTGCTGTGTTCACTGTATTCTGGCCTGCCTCTTTTGCGAGTTCCTAACTCTGTGTAACATCGTGCTGGACTGTGCCACCTGCGGCTCCTGCGCCGGGGACGACTCGTGTTTCTGCTGCTGCTGTGCGTCGGAGGAGTGTGGCGACTGTGACCTGCCCTGTGACATGGACTGTGGCATCATCGACGCCTGCTGTGAGTCTGCAGACTGCCTGGAGATCTGTATGGAGTGCTGCAGCCTTTGCTTCTCCTCCTGAGGCCCCTAGCCAACATCACGGGGGGCAAAGTAGATACACACTCCCACAAGCCCGGGAACAACTTCGACCAGTGTCTCATCCGTGCTTGAGAGGCACTACACCCAGTCTTTGTGGTCTGGGCTCTGTGGTTTACACTATATTGGCTGGCCTAGTTGGCAATGTTTCTTAGAGGGTTTGCCAAGTAAAATATGTGACCTAATGCTGAGAGCAGTCACTGGTGAATTCTTCTTTCCTCTATTGATCAAAAGATGGGACAGTAGCCTTGCCTTGTCTATGCTGTTGGTCCATTGCTACACAGCTGGGTGTATGGTGCAGAATGAGTTCCAGCTGTGGTCCACGAGTGTCTGCCAGCCTGTGCAGACCGGGCTTCTGGACCCTCACAGATCAAGCTATTATTACAATGGAGCCCCTTGTGCCGTCTGAATGACTGGAGTTCTCCAAGCATGAAAAATGACCTCTAAAGGCAAATGAGAAAATGGCTCCATTTAACCGGATTTTAGTGTTTCTGTAGATAAGAGCAGCACCATAATGGGAAAATGGACGCTCAGATCTCAGTAGAAATGTAGTCTGTCCTCCTGTCCTTGGCAAGGTTAAAATCTTCCAGTTTGATTGCATACAGTGGCCTTTGTGACACACACACACACACACACACACACACACACACACACACACACACCCTTAGTGGAGGATGTTGAATCCACTGCTGTCTTTGTCCTTGTTGCAATGTGCAAGATAGAGAAAACATTAATGGTGGCTTGTGGCAATATTACAGACAAATTTTCTTTTGTTAATATGAATCTCACTAAACGGACTTATTCAGAGAAGAACCATGAGAGTGTCATGCATCATTCTGAAGATGGGTCCCATTAAATGAGTACTGTAAGTGATGGACATCACAGAGCGAATGGTCGATAGCATCTGTCATGGACACATTCTCTGCTCTAACATGTGAAGGGAGAGGGTTCTTAATCAAAAGTCTCTCCTCGTTTAATGTTTCACATCCTGTTTATTTTACTTTTTTATGTAGAGGGGCTTCAGCTGTATTCAGGCAATATGTCTCGCCTGAATGGTCAGAACTGGCAAAGGACTGGTAGAGGATTGGAAGGCATCATCTCTTTTTTTAATAAATTTCATTTTTCTTTCGTTCTTGCTGTGTGAACAAATGGCCTTGGCTTAGCTCAAGGCCTGAATTTTCAAGTAGGTTCCTCGCCTTTACCAAATCTCTATTAATCCTTGTTTTGTAGATTTTAGTTAAGATATTTGCATTCCTCCTCCAATGTGAAAATCACATTTCTGTGTTATCGGGTTTTGCTGGGCTCTCTGTAAAGCAGACATTGCTCAACATCTAATTTAATTCCTTGAATGAAAATCTCAAGACATTATGCTAAGTTAGATCCATATGCTCGTAGTATGAATGGTACGCTTTTGATAACAGGCCTGCACTCTCATATGTTCAGATTCGTACCTTCTCCACCCCAATACCTCTTGGGATGTCACCTAGATCTCTTGTGCATTTTAAAATGACTTGACAGAAATCTCTCTCTTCTCTGATCAAATGCTGTTTGTGCAATCCTCTTTTCTTGGAAATACCAAAGAGTTTTTCTCTAACCGAACCTTAGTTTCTAGACCTATAATTACTTGTACATTGAAGGGTTTTTGCTATGCTAATGTGGCTGTGGTTGATTGAACCCTATTTTAAGGGCTGATATATAACTTTGTCAAGTAAGAATGAACACTAAAGGCTGTAAATCAACCTGACCGGACCGAAGCAGGAAATGTTTTGGAAATCAACTAATACAGCTTGATATTATGACTCTTCGTGTATGTTTTATATTAAATTGAATGTGTGTCAAATTTTGGGACATGCTTAAACTCAAGTGAGACAAAATCCTGGAGAGCCCTGGAAAACAATGCAATTCTTTACAGTGCAGAGAGATTTATGAAGGGAGAACTGGATTATATAATGTTATGTTTAGAAGTGATGACAGTGTCATTTGTTTGGATTTATGAGATATTCTGAGTGCAGATTCTGTCAATGGTGCTTCACCTCGGGACATATCAATACTGCTTATCAACAAGAGGCCAACCATTACAAATAATAAAAACAGTTTGCTGCCACTGGAATACAATTTGTACACAGTAAGCCTACAAATGTTAGTTAGCTACACAAGCTAATGTTAGCATAACTGGTCCTCACTGTTCACAAGGACACATCTACCTGTTAGCCGACAGTGTTAAAATAAACAGATCACTTTGCTGAAGGCCAGAAATAATATGAATACATATTATCAAATGTTTCCTACTGGCCCATTTTACTGCTAAAACAATAGTTTCAGTGTTTTTTAACCCAACCCAACTGACATGTTGTTTCCTATCATTTATGACTGTGCATAACTACAACGTCACTCACTCCAGCTCAAGTTTCAGGACTCTGCTGCAGTGTTCTCAAACACCGCCTGAAGAGGTACTTTTTAGGCTTTCAAAACCAGGATAAATATCAGTTTTCATAACTGTGAAGCTTATCTGTTGTCTTAAACCTTGCCCTCCGTTATGTTGAATTGATTTTATTTTTCTCAAATTCCTGTGCCCAGCACATATGCAACTGGAGAAATAAAGTCAACAGACACTTACCTGTGATAGACAGTAAGGCTTTGCAGCTGTCTTTTTAGCAGTAGATCACATAAACATGTCTGGTTTCCAAATGTAGCTTCACCTTGTTTTTTTGAAGAGGTGAACAGGTTCTCCTGTTGGACTGTTCAGTGCAGAGTGGTAAGTCAGTCAGTACTACAGCTAGAACTTGCTATGCAACATAAATCATGTGAAACAACATTTTAATAAGGGCTGAGTTGAAAAACAGTGAACACATCATTTAAGTTTAATTTAATGATGTCGGAATAATTTTTTATGACTTGGTCATTAAATACTACTTTATGTCTATACTGCGAAGTGTTTCACAATTGGTGGGGAATGAAGGCAGTGCTGAGGGAGAGAAAAATCCAACTGGTTGGTCTGGACGTAGAAAGTCCCCAGATGAACACCGGTCTTACATTAAACTATTCTCTGGGTTTTAGAGATGATCTGGAGACATGGATT
Source organism: Chaetodon auriga (assembly GCF_051107435.1). NCBI lineage: Eukaryota > Metazoa > Chordata > Actinopteri > Chaetodontiformes > Chaetodontidae > Chaetodon > Chaetodon auriga. The sequence goes on along the minus strand of NC_135075.1, from coordinate 13,162,199 downwards.
GTGTCTGTACCAGACAGGTCTTCATCTCATCCCCCAGTATTTCCCTTGTATTCAGTCAAGCTATTTCAGTCATACTGGAAGAAAACACAAGTTTACTTTCAATTTTTTGCATACTCAGTATTATCAGTATTTTTGTGAGAAGTACCTTGACCAAAGACATTTCCAACTGTTGACTTTCATGGATTTATTATCTTATTATGAGATGGAATTTGGATGTTGATTTAAAGGGCTGGCCACCTCTGCTCGTACGCTGAAAGTTATCCTAGCCCAGCTGAATTGTTACTAGACTGTAGTCCACTATAATGTCATTTTGTTTACACTACCCCCCATTTAATGTCATTTTGAATTGCTGTCCAGGAAGTCACATTAAAATCTCTTTGTTTAATACTGAATAAACAATGTGAACTCCAGGAGACATGTATCGTTCTTTCTTCATTTTCACCTGGGCTCCAAGCCCATTACATTATGGCCTTATTGCATTATGGTTATATAAATACTCCTTTTGTAGTGTAGTCTAACTGATAAGAGAATGTCATGTAGCAATAAATGAATCTAATAACAACAAAGAATCGTTGATTCATCACCCGGACAGTGCTGAATTAACGAAATTCAATATGCAGCTTAAACTGCTTAAACATTTGACCTTCCCACCTGTGCTGCTTGGCACTCTGACAAATATTATTTATCCTTATTTTTCCCATGTATCCACTTCAAACAAAGAAACAATACACAGGATCTGACAATAAGAGCCACTCGTGATCACTTCTCAAATTCAGATACTTTCTATGTCTTCTCTGTGCACAAATTTAAATGTACTTACCAGTGGTGAGCTGGAGAAATCAGTTTTCATGCTCTGCTCTTGTCCTTTCTTTCCCCCCATACATGACAAGTGCTTTGCATTTGATTTAAGTTTGGATAACATTTCTTTAATACTCCTCACAAATGCATGCATACTGCAGATTCAGTCCTCAATTCAGAGACAGCCAAGCAAGCAGCACTAGTCTTTTGTAAAATTTTGTGAGCTCACAGTCAAAAGGAATATACTCTACAAAGTGTGTCATTTTCTGCTATTGCCGGTCTTGCCATATTTTTTAAAACAGTGATTCCCAGCCAGGGATACTTAACCCTCAGGAGGTACTTCTGCAGTCGACAGCTGCCAAATTTGGCCTTTTGACAACATAGAAATTACAGTTTGATTAACATTTGTGTTTGGAAAAATCTTTAGTTCAACCAGCGGATAGGACAGGCTGACTGCACAGTGTATACTTTCACAAACCTGAGTTATCTGTAGCATATTTAACACATGTTATGACTAACAAGTAGCAGTGATTGTGTTTACTGAAAATGTCCTTTTTAATATGTAATGGAAAACATTATTCCCTTTGTCTTCATCAAATGTTTTACAGAACAGTATATGAGCAGTATAACTGCTAAAGAAAATTTAACAGGGTAAAAATAGCGCATTTCATTTGCTGTATTACTAACATAAATTCTCCTTTTTATAGATAGTAACAGCTGTGACAGATATAGTGCTCTGCGCCCTTAGTACATGTCTCATGGGACTAGTGCAGACAGAAGAGACACTGCACCCACACTTCACCAGGCAAGGACGAGCTGAATGTCTCCCCATACACAATAATCAATTTCTTTTTATATATATGTATTTATTATGATTTATTCTAAACTTTGAATTGGTTCTGTTTTTGTTCCCACAACTCTTTTCAAGATAATAATTTACACTGTGATGGACAACAGAAATGTGCTTTACCACATATGTTATTGTTAAATGATTTTTCCATTGAAAATTTAAGTCAAGTTTGGCACGTAGTTCTCTTCAAACAGAGAGGTTATATGTGGAAACTAGTTTCTCACTCTGACTCTCGGTATATTCTGTTGTGTCCAATGTCATATACAAGTTTTAATAAATGCTGTGACATTCACAGTGTGACCGCATGAGCAGCAGGGCGAATGAAATGCTTATTGTTACTATACAGTAGCCAAATATGGCCCGCGACACCCTTTGACTCGGGCCATGAAGCAACTTACAAATATGAAGCCAACGGTTAACTTTTACAGCGACAAAGAAAATGACCGAAAATAGCGCATTGGAATGTTTTTCCGAGCGGTCTTGAATGCAACACACGCGACGGGGTTGATATCACGTCATTGCATCATGGAGCAGCTGAACAAACCGGAAGTGTATGTGGATTGTCGCGCTTTTCAAGAGATAGGACAAACTTTTTTTTTCTTTGAAGCACTGATGGAAAAGGCGAGTCATTGCAGCTAAAAACACGCTAAACTCTGTGAGCTGTAAGGACAAGTGTGGTTGGATAAAATTAGCACTCTTCTGCAGAGTTTGCGTGGCCAACAAGCAGCTTTCACAAGACCACATCCTGACAGACTGTAATGAAGGCAGCTTTTATGGTGAGCGAGCTAATAGCTAACAAGCTGAAACCTCGTTGAGTTGATTGTTCCAGAGTTTCTGTTTGTTTGGAATAATTCATGGAGGTGAAGGAAAACCTGTTGTGGAGCTCTGTAACATCAGGTGTCTGTATGAGCTGAAACTGAAGCTCCAGACAGCTTCTCAGCCCTCTGCTCTCAAATGTGAGATCATTTGAAGTGAAATTAAAGCTGTGGTGAGCGCAACTGGAAACAGGGAACATTGACAGCCAACAACACAAAATCATTGAGCTGCAAAGCAACAACCAACTACTGAGAGCAGCTCTTTTCAAAACTGACTCAAAGTCTCAGTTTTGCTCCAGACTGACTGACCCAAACCTGGAAAACCCGCTGTGCGTATCATCATCATCATCATCATCATCATCATCATCACTACCATCTGACATCAGACGCCTCATCAAAGAGAAGCAGTTCCTGCTGTCACAGAGGTTAGTGTGATTATATGTGTTCAGTCACTTAGTACGGCCAGGGATGCTACAAGGGGAGGAGGGGGACGCTTACCCCTCCATGCCCCATCACATAGTAAGCTTCCCAGGCCCAATCAGGGGTGATTTGTGCAGAGAAAATTGCTGTATTACTCTTGTCCCATGTTACTTTCGTACCGACTCTATCCTCGCTGAAGGTCATGGATAAACAGTTTCAAGATAGTTAGCTAAAAACAATGGATAAACAGCTTCCACTCTAACTGGTAACTTGATACTTGATGATGATACATAACATCAATAGTCCTAGATGATATGTGGAACTTGATGGGTGGCAGTGCTGGACTGGTATCCTGGCACACTGGGCATTTTTCCAGTCAGCCAACACAGGTTTGGGCTGATACAATTAAAATTTAAAATTTTTGATATCAAAACAAATACATACATTGCTAACGATCATCCCATAAAGCAGGGGCAGCAGCCCATTGGTTTGTTTTCTGTAATGACACTAGGCTCACCCAATCACATCTGTCCTCTTTGTTTGTCGTGTGAGATGAAAATGGTCAGATACGGTGGCTCAGACCCAAACCTCTGTGGATGAAGGAGGTAGTCTTTGTCAATTCAAGGAACAAAGTGAGCAGGAGGGAATGTGTGTGTATGTGTGTGCGCCGTGACATGCTGACGACGATGATGAATTATGATTCATTCAGTTCTGATAATAAGTAAGTTGATATTAACAGTGGGGGGGGGGGGAAATAAGTCAGGGCTGTTTTTTTTGTCCAATGTCAACAAAGAGGTATTTGTGCTCATAAATGTAGGAAAACACTGATATAAAACAATCCAAACAACATAAAATTCAACATAGAATTAGGATAAAATGTTGCCGAAGCAGCCATTAGTGTGTATGTCCAACATGTGCTGTGTTTAATAAAGTCACCATGTGGTAGAGGCAGCACTTTATTAGAGTCATTTTCTCCAATTTTTAACAGTGTTGTTGCTCGTTTTTTCCCTGCTGTATTTTGTTATTTCTCCATTAATATATTGTCACAATCATCTTTTAGCATCTGCAGATTTTCCCATAACCCCACCAGATTAGCTGTCTGTGAGCTGAGAGGAGCAGAGAGAAAACAGGGGGGGAAGAGAGAGAACACAGCAACAACTGGGCTCATGCAGAACAGAGCCCTTTAATGTGTTTTTTTAAAGGCTTGCCAAAGTCGTTCAGTAGGAATGTGTGCTCAGGCCAATGCATCAATGTGTGCAGAAATGCAGGGGACTTTTACTGAGACTTTCTTCTTCTATTGCTTTAATCTTTCCTCCCTTTTAATTCTCTGTCTTCACCGCGTCTTGAAAGTGGCCGGCAGTTCTGTCTCATGAACACAGTTCCCGTCTTCGGCATTTGTGTGTGCTGTCCGCTGGGTGTGAAACGTTGGCCAGCCTCTGTTTCTTGTAGACTGTGTGTAGAGTTCGCTGATAGCAGGGTCAGAATGTGGCTCTGCAGCAAGTGCCTGCAAAGAGTTCAGCTACTGTATGTTTGTGTGTGTGTGTGTGTGTGTGTGTGTGGGCCTACAGTCGTGTATATGTGTGTGAGAGAGAAGAGAAAAGTGTGCATGAAGGAGGCAATTCAAATGACTCAGGTCAGACAGAGAGGCAATTCAAGCTCCTCAGTGGGAGTAGAGACACAGAGGACATCTCTGGACATCTGCAACTGTTTTGCAGGCAGCCATGCTGCATTCTACCCTCATTTCCTTTCCCATGTACACACACATGCACAAACACACACACAAACTCAACAAATCAAAAATGATACACCACCCCCCCCTCCTGAAATTTCACATGCACAAAGCGGGCGCAGGGGACAAGAGGCTATTGAATATTAACCATGAAATTACAAAGGCTGCATTCTAATGGAGGTGATGAGGTCAGAAGCTGGGATGGAAATCATAAATTAATACCCCTGACATGACAAGCCATTCGCCCTTGGCTCCTACCAAACACAGCTCTCCCCTCCTCCACTGAAGTCAGAAACAGACACCTAAAGAAGGGAAATACTTGATTTATTATTAATTTTAGGTCAAAGGAATGCCAAAACAGACACAGAACTCGTACAAAATGCCTGATAATTTTCTGATGTGACTGTTGTATGAGACGTCAACCGCTTAACCTTCATGTGTGGTTACATTTATAGGGGTTATTGTTAAAGCGTTCCTTGGGGACCTCTATTACAATGTCTACTACTTTGTCCTTTGTAATCCGTTGAAATCTGTCCCTTTCTTTTGCACTTTGGCAACATATTTTGTGGTCATTCTGACTGATGATTGGGGTACAAATGCATTGTTCAGTAGCTGATGGTGAGTGAGAGTTTGACATTGCCAGACATGATGCAAAAAACACAACTTCCAAGGCGAACTTGATGATGGGTCTGTCTTGTTCTTTCACCTTGTTCTCTCTCAAACAATGGTGAACTCATTTGTGCTTGAGAATGCAACTCTTGACGCATTCATTCGTGTTAGGTTACCAGTTCTCACTCATCGTTCTTAGACTAAATGTTGATTATTTAATTGATTGATTATTTTGATGCCATGTACATAAAAGTGATCGGCCCACATGAGACACATGAAGCATGAAGCCTCACTTGTCACAAAGGATTATTTATTATTACACAAAACCTAACACGTTGTCTCCTCTCAAGCCCTACAAATACGTTCTGTCACAAAAATGTTCTCTTCCTAAAATACAGTTTTCGTCTTTTCTGATCATCCAAGCAGAAGAAATCTGCAGAGAGGGAGGACATTTTTCTGAAGTGTGCATTTCTTAAGTCTTAATAAGGAGCATTGAAGCATAAAATGGACTTTGTTTTCAATCTCACCTAAATCACATAGCAAAGTCTTTCCTCTCAACCAGACCATTAGCTGCGTTCGTGGCTCATGTACCTGCACACAGTTATACAGACCTTTGAAAGTTGGTTATATTTAGATTAATGCATAAGGTTCAACATTGTACTAGTCCTTTATGCAGTTCAGGTCTGTATTCATCAACAGATCATCTTCATTTCCTCAAGACCGCAGCACCAAACGCAAGCTGGATTCACATCCAGTCACTTATACTGGTTTAGAGACACAACGCGTCCCAGCTCCTTATTCTGAAATGACACCTCAGCACCTTCACATTACCGTTCAGCATCAACATTTAGGCCCATATGCTTATGTGCAGAGACTTAACCACAGATATTTTAATAAGACTGTGGTTCGAAATTGGGCCGTAACTTCAATGACCATTAAAAAAATACAAAACTAGTGTGAGCTGCGGTCCAGAACTCCTACTAGGTAGTGAATATCCGCTCCAAGAGCAGAATTTTCAACTTAAGTCAAACAGCATTGCAGTGAAATCAACTTAACTCTTTAAGTGTAGGGTTCTGATGCTATTCTTTCCTCTAACCTCCATAAATCACATGTTTCTCTAAATGTCAGAATTGAAACTGTGCAAACATCTCTGCGCAAATTCCAGAAACACACACAGATGGATTGACAGTGCCAGTAAATAACTCTGGAAGACAACTAGAAATCTATAATACCACTCCTGGCGGTAAATCAGAGGGAGGAGAGCTCTATTGGGGCAGCTTTGTGAGTCAGTGCAACTGTTGCCAGTGAGTCCCTACAAAGAAACATCTTTTCTTCCTACACTGGAGTCAGAGGGGATGAAGAGGGTGGGGGGCAGAGACAGAGAAAGACAGAGAAAGAGAGCATTGAAGAAAAGGTGTTACTTTGGCATCAGCATGCACTTTATACTGTAACTTTTGGGATTAAGTTTCTGAGATTAGCTGCTGGTGTTCGGGTAATATTTTCTGCTCCATTCTTCTGAAACACTGTGGGGGGAAAAAATAGCTTCATTCAAACATGATTTAAAGCCATTAAATGCAAAATCAAAGCCCACAGCAACAAATCAACTTCATTAACCGTCTTTCAAAACATGGCACACTGTGTTCATTAGATGCTGATTGCATGTTCTCCTCTTTAACGGTGCACAGCAGTGTTTTACAACAAGTTGAACTGAACCAAAATCATGGCACACAGACAAGCTTGGATCAGCAACAAAAATGTGTGTGTACTGTATCGAGTTACTGCCGCTGCAGGACTACTGAGGGAACCACAGCCCAGTGGGCTTCCATGGAATACACACTCACACACATGCACTTTCACACAAACACACACACACACACACACACACACACACACACACACACACACACACACACACACACACACACACACACACACACAGAGCTGGCAGGACTGAGACATTTGTTTCTGCTTTGGTCTCACGGAAGCAGCAGAAGCAGCAGAGCTGTGCGCCTGAGCAGTCAGAGTGGGTGGAACACGGCCTGGGCGGAGGATAGATGACCATTTGCATGTGTGAGCCTTAAAACGTATCCCAGACCATCTGATATGCGTTTTGACGTCAGTGTGAGAGAGACAAGACCAGGAAAAGCCTTCTGCAGCAGCTCGAGCCCTGCTTCAGTGGAGCAGCTTTAAAAAGGGAGTGTTTGTGCTAAATGTCTCCTTAGAGGACAGAAACACAATAGCCCCCGACTCCAAAATGATCTTGGAGTGATGTTCTCATTATAATCTATGTCCAGTGCTGATACAAACCCGCTCCTTTACTTCATCTCTGCTCTGCTGAACAATGGCCATACATCTTCCTTTTATGACTATGACAGTTAGATTAATCTAGTGATCTAGATCCCTCTGCCGTGAGATAATGAATCACTGATGAATCGCCTAAAAGATCTCACTCTAAGACATACTAAAGTCATTTGATTTAATGGCTAGGCATACCTGTAGTGCAGCAGGCAGTACCTGCTCAGTCTGAGGTGCTGATCTGGGGTCAGTTTCGTCATTTCCCTGCAGAAGTTGAGGCTGAGACTGCCTGAGGTTTGTTTTGGAGTTTTGGAAAGTTTTGGAAAACCAGACTGTTTTGAATGAAGGAGACTGTGCAGTGCAAGGCAGGGACGATGTACATAACTGAACTTTGGAGGAGGGTTTGGGGCAATAACTCATTCCCACTCCACCGGCCACAAACGCTCGTGCAAATTTCAACCACACTTTACCCTCGCCTCAACTTGAAGGCGAGTTAAAAGCAAATGCAGAAATCAGTTAGGGATCATTAAAATGCTTTATCCATCCCAGCTGCTTGTGAATTCAGCATAAAGGGAGAGGAAGGCAAACAATAAAAAGGGAGAAATTGAAAAATGGGGAGATATAACTCCTAACTGAATACATAATGAATGCCATGTTAGCAAACACACACGCAATCAGCTCCATCACAGTGTTGGCACTCTTCTCTCTCCCTGAGAGCAGAGCTCCTATGTCAGACAGGGGAGGTGCATACAGAGCAGACACTGCCACTTAAGAGTTGGCTTTCATCTGTGTGGGTGGGAGATGCCAGATACCCAGCGCTGGCACAGCTGCAATAAAGCACTGCTCTCCTTCAGCTCCGTTAGGAGTATTCTTCCTGTTTGGCTGCTGCTTTAAGTCTTGTATTTTTGGCTTGGTGACTCACCCGAGGCCTTGTAAAAACAGTAAAACTCATGCTACTGACATTATAATTTATTTTAATAATGGATAATTAATCAGTGCTAATTTGCTCAGCTTGTTTTCACATTCAACCAAGTAGCTTGGTGATAGCCCACAGCCACATGGCAGAGTGTCACGCTGCAGCCAGAGGACGTCATTTGAGGACTATCATATGCTCCTGGAGGGAGGACAATGTGGCAAATAGCAATGGCATACAAACTGTAGAGGAAGCCGGAGAGGACTGGTCTCAAGTCAAGAAAATAATAATAAAAGAGTGTGCTGCCGATTTCCAGCAGTGAATATGCTCATCCATCAGAGGGATGTGATCTGTGATCATGGGCAGCATTCTTGATTTTGTTCCAGAGCTCCAGCTGGTCAGTCTCAGCTGGGACGGCTCTCACCCTTTTCGGGTTTCAGTGTCAGTCAGGCTATTTGTTTTCCAAGACAAAAGGCAATTGTGTCTTGTGAAGATAGATTATGATATCACATTAAAATCCACCATTTCTGAATACCAGTAGTTAATAGAACTAAAAGTTAAAGGCTGCCATCAATCCCCTGTTTTTGTGATTGTCAGTCAATCCCATGAAAAGACCAAAGCCACCATGTTAGTCTGTCTCAACACTGTGTGATTCCTCTGCTCTGTCTGTGGCTCTCAGGCCCAGAGCCATTCATTTCTATGCTCACAAATGTGCAGATTTCATTCTTCAAAAGGCTGGGATTTGTAGATTTTTGCAAATGTCACTCAAATAAATAAATAGCACATTTGTTTCAGACTGTTTTCAGCCGCAGATTAATAGTTTGGTGCGATAGTAAGTATTTACAGCAGCAGGATGGTCAATGTGAAATCCTCTAAAAATAAGATTCAGTGCCCGTGTTCTTTGTAATTAAGGAGCACATCACCCAGTCCTACTATTCGTCTCTTTGGTGTGGTTTTGTGATGTGGTTTTTGGACAACATTGGAAGTCACAGACAGTATTTGTTAGCAGGATCAGTTCATTGTTGGTTTTGGTCTGTTGACGAGATTTGTTCTTATCCTTCACTGGCAACATGCATTAAAAAGTAAATCAGGTTTATTTATCATTTATTTCTGATTATAACATCTCACTGAACTTTCAGTGCCTCAAATTTAGGATTTTTGTTGTTGTTTAAGACATGAATGAATCATCGTGAGATAAAATCGCCTTTAATGAAACAGTCAGCCTCTGAGAAGAAGAATTGATGGATGCATGCTCCATCTGACATAGAGAAGAACAGGATATGTATGATTATCATGGACAAATTGGACAGATAAAAAGGAATGGTCGGTGCTAGAAATGTGCCAACAGGAAGAGATTAAAAACTGAGGTGATAAAAACTAAAGAGAAGAGAGGGACAGAGAGGGGAGGAGAGGCATGGCACCCAGCTGCTTTAAGGGCACAATTATGCAACTTCTGGCCTTCTGCCCAACCCCTCTGGCTGCTCATAACTGCAGCAACGTGGCTCTAAGGGGCACGGGAGGGAGGAGACGAGGAGACTCGCCCCCCTAACCCTAATCCCAGACCCCCACATCAGCCCAAACTCTCAGCCCTCTCCCATCCACATGTGCCCTCGGCCCATCAAACCAGCTCCACCTTCACAACATTCCCAGCATCCAGCCACCTATGTGGACATCCTGCTACACCTTCAGTGAGTCCCATTCTGACCAAACTCTTCACTTCGGTGCTCAGAAGTCCTGGTTCCACATGAAAAATGTGAATCTAAACAGAACGTATTTACTTGTTATTACTTTTGGTGGAAACATGAGCTCAGAAAATGACAGAGCTGAAAAGTGAACATTGGGTCGTTGGAGAGCCGCAGAGTGATGTTGACTTGCGGCTAAGTGTGTGTGTGAGTGTGTGTGTGTGTGTATGAGAGAGAAAGCTAGCTAAATGTCAGACAGGCAGTTGGCAGGCCACACGAAAACAGGCTCCTGTTTTTGAGTCAAGCTGACTCATGCCACCTTAAGCAAACAGGGAGCACAGACCAGAGCCTTGTCCTTAAGCACGCACACACACACACACACACACACACACACACACACACACACACACACACAGAATGCAATGGTAGCAAGTCAACATCTCACAGGTCTAAACAGCCTCTCTGGTTTCTGCTACGTCTGTTTGGCTTTGATACACACAGTTCTGTCTACTTCACCATTGACCTACTGCAGAACTGGGGCCCTGTGCTGCCAGTTGAAAAAACTCAATGTGAACACATTTATTGGGTCATCAGGAGAAAAAAAAATGTATGTGAAAGTGCCCATAAAGGTAAAATCCACTAACAAAACTCCATTGTTTTCCCCAGCCAGTAAAAGCAGAGAGAAGGAGGGAGGGAGTGACACAAGGAGGATTAAAGAAGAGCGAGAATGAGCAAAATCAAGTGCGAGAGGAGCACGAAATGAAAAGAAGGAGAGTTTTCAGGCAGAGTTATATCCAGACTTGGTGTTTTTGAGGGAAGGTGAAATCCAGAAACGCACACACACAGTCTGGATTAGGGGGTTGGTGGCCCTCCGGGAACGCACAGGAAGAGGCGCCTCGTCCACATAAACACTTATTTCCTGTCCTGTGTCGGACGGAGCGCCCTGGACCATTGTCTGCGTGTGTCTGTGTGTGTGTGTGTGTGACGAAAAGAAAAAAGGACACAGTAACAGCATGGTGGGTGGGTGTGATGGCAGGAATTCAAAAACAGATCTGGTTCAGTTCACCTCAGCGCAAGACCCACACCTCAGCCAGTGTGAAGGGAGGTGGGGGTGAGGAGACGGGCAGCAGCGTGGGTCGGGGTAATAGCCCAGAGACTGTTTGGGTCATAATGCTCTCATTACCATGACAACCTCAAAGCCCATTTCCTTTAAGCGCCTGTTGCTCTTGTGTAGTTGCCCACCTGCTGTCACATGTCCACCTCGGAGTAAAGACAGCTTTCAAACACAGTCAGAGTGCAGCACATCACAGCTTTCCATCAAAAACACCACAGTCACAATCACTGTTTTCCAGGGCAGGATCACAAACCTCTCATGTGTTTTTTCATTCACATGCGAAAAGGAACTCAAAATCTAACCCTGGGTGTATTTTATTGCTGCAGTTTCCTACATGTAGTTAATGGCCTCCATAACACAGTTCAGTGGTGTTTGCAGAACACTGGCCTTTAAAGGGTCAGTTCACCCAAATCGCAGAAGAAAACTGATTTGTTGACATTGTCTGTTGTGCTGTTTAGTGAAGCTAGCTAGTATGGTTGTTGGGATGATCTGTCAGTTTGGTCCAATTCTAGACTTTCATGGTACCCTCCGGATTAATCTTTGGTGAGACCCTTACTTTTCCTTTAGCGCACCCAGCAGCTTAATGTTTTTGCTTACCCTCTGAAATATCTCAATGTGTACTATAGAGATGGGCACAAAAGGTCAGACAGTGGCAGGTGATCCCTCAAGATCCCCTGACTTTACCCTCCAGCGCCACCACTCTGATGTCATTTAGATAGAGGGAGTAAAATGTTTCAACAATTATTGGATTGGTTGCCACTGAATTTGGTGCAAACGTTCATGTTCCCCTCAGGATGGATTGTAATCACTTTGGTGATCCCTTGAGTATTACTGCAGTACCATCATCAGGTCAGAATTTAAATGTCATTTCTTACCACATATCTGCAAAACGAATGACATTGCCACCGGCCTCAGCAGTGCTTCATGAGCAAACATGAGCATGCTCAGACGTTAAATTATGATGGTAAACATGGTTAACATATACCTGCTTAACATCAGCATATCAGGATTATCACTGTGGTCATGTTGGCATGCTGACGTTAGCGTTTAGCTTAAAGCGCTCCTGGTCCTAAGTAAAGCCTCACATACGTGGCTGTAGGCTCTTACTCTTATTTAAAACTATCCTTCAGTTCTGTGATTATCATGAAGAGATCACAGATCTCAAAGCCTGGCAAACAATACAAAAACCATCTGCATCAGTAGACCTTCTGACGAGTAAGGGAGGCAGTGACTCTTGGAAATTTGGGTGAAATGGCTCGGCCTCATAAACGCACTTCGACAGTCAATGGCTTCGGACTGGTCTGATCTGCGCTACATATGCCACAGAGGTTCTGTTTCAAAACTGCTGTGATTAAATGTATCTCAGTCAGTCTGACGACTGAGATGGGACTGAACATTTGAACTTCTGACTTGATGAGTCATGAGCCTCACTCCATTATCAGCCTAACGGAGGCTAGAAAGCCACCAGCGGGCTGCAGCTATCTCGGTGTCCTATCTGTTTCTGTGGCAGGTGGGAATGAGGCTGTTCTCAGTTGCCAGCCTTGCTCTGGTTCTCCTCGGACCGGGCCGTTAGATAGGATGGTGTCAGCGGAGATAGGGGCAGGAGGCAGCTCTGCAGACAGCTGGTAATGATGTCCTCTCACACACTGCACCCTGTGGATAATGGCTGTGGCGAGGCCCGAGCGAGATGAAGCAGAATAGTCAGCGTAACTGAGTCCAGGGTGCAATCGTCTGAACTGCCTTGTCTAGTCATCTCGCTCTGATTCTAAGCTACCACGGGTAAGTCAGCGTAGCGTGTAGCTCATTTCACACTGTGATTCTCTTTCTCCTATCTAGATCTGCTAGCTGCCAGATTGAGTATAGAAGGACACAATTAAGTATTTTTTCCAGATGTGATGAGAAGTTATAGGACTGGATAACTTTCCTGTGCTCTGTTTTCAATGGCAGGAGTTCAGCCTGACCTCAGATTCAGCTCTGAAACAATAGCATCCATGGCGCCAGAATACATGCGTCTCTTTTATCATCCTGTCAGAACCTAATGTCCATCTGAAAATTGCGTACCTTGATTTTCAACTGGAAAAAAAAAACTTTCATTTTTGTGAAATTCTTCTTTTCTCGGGAGGAAGCCGGGGTTTGTAGGTTTCACTGCTGATAAAAAAAAAAAAAAAAACTAGACTGGCTGATAATGGCTCCACACCTGTCAGTGTTCTCCTTATGAATTTCCTGTGTGCCCTGTCTGTGTGACAGTGAGGAGCAGAGCTGCAGTGTCAGCTGCTTCATGGATGAGGACATCATGGAGGCCCGAGAGCTAGATAGCTCAATTACACAGCACCGCTACTCCTGTACTACTAACGACAGATTGACTGGTCGGATGGAGATATTTAAAGGGGTACAGACACAGACACACACAGACGCACACACACACCTCACCCAATGCATCAAGTCCTCAGTTCAGCCTCACTGCCTCTGTGTCATTCTGTGTGTGTGTGTGTGTGTGTGTGTGTGTGCGTGCGCGTGTTTCTTTTGTTGGGCCCTGCAGTGGACGGTACTGACCTGCTAGGGAAAAAAGAGGAGGAGAAGGGGAGTGGAAAAGCCAATTAAAGGAAAGATCACTTGTGTGTCTGCTGGAGTGTCTCTGAGAGCCTCTCACGGTTAACCTTTCCAGCTGGAGAGTGAGGAAACGAGAGAGGAACGAGGGAGAGGATGGAGAGGAAAAACCGGCCAGGGAGATCAGGCGTTTCGACTTTAATGGTCCCTCAGTGTTAGAGTGAGGCTGGTTAATTTGCCTTTCCTTCTCTGGGTGCTGCAGGGTTTAGCTTCTGTCAGGCCGGCGTTCTGCGAGGAACTTATGCCGCAATAATAGAGGCCACATGGACATCAACAGTAAATGACATCAGCCCTGCATGAGCCGCCGTTGCCTTTGTGAGTGTGCATTGGAGACAGCACAAGTGTTTGGTGTGTGAGCCTTTGCTCTGCGTTTGTGATTGCGAGTCCAAGAATGTGTGCCATGCATCACAGCAGCTGAAGACAACACAAATTGGGGCTAAATTAATGGGTATGTGTGAGTGTGTACAAGTGTGTGTGTGTGTGTGTGTGTGTGTGATTGGGGGGCAGGGATGCAACTGACAGTGTGTGGCAGCATAAATTGGGGTTAGATTAATGCGATGCAGATCTGCCTCTGTGCTCTGACCCTCATCAGGGCAGAGATGAGCTGTGTATCTCAATTAACCTCGCCAACACACAGAAAGCATATATACAAACACATACACATGCAAATCAAGATGCTACCGCCGACACAGTGCTGATACACAGCCTACGCAGATGTAATCAAATCCAGCTCACACGTCTCAGCCAAAGAGCCCTAACAAACACTGTGCATTGAGAAACTGATGCAAAGTGTGTGTTTGTGTGTGTTTAGGGTTTGGTTGAGTGGTGCATACAGTCGTTGCATGACTACAAGCGGGACCAGTAGCATGCTGTCTCCTCTCCTCTCCTGTCCTCTCCTCTCTAATTGTATGCATAGCATGTAGATCCCTGCAGTGCTGCCAGAATGATTGCAATTAAAGGGAATCCCTTCTTCTGCCCTCCTCCGCCTCTCTCTCCGCACACATACCCGTCGCTCCAGTCCTCATTCTTCGCCTGCAGGCCACTGCTGCGGGTGTGAAGTAGCACCACCCAGACTGGAGTGGTCTTAATCAGACTAGAGAGTCACAAATATCTCTCTCCTCATCCATCCCTCCTTCAAGGTCTGCTGTCTTTCACTGCATCGTCCCCGTCTCCCCCTGCGCCCTTCTCCCACAACACACAAGAGATTCAAAAGACGAAAAGAGCAAGACGGGAACACACGCGTGACCTTCAGGCTCGCTTTACATGTGAATTCCCATGATGAAAATCCATACAGAATACAATATAAGACTTGTCTGTACAGATTATGATAAGTGGCAGAGTCTGTTAGAATTTTATTGTTGCCCAGTCACAATAGGAGATAAGACAAATGCCCATGTTTTGCGGTTTGTGTGCCCCGTTTTGAGCCGTCGCCATTGTTGTTATCTCGAAGTACAACAGTGCACACACGAGCTGCATGCATTACTCGCACTCATGTTGTGGACAGTTATTGTGCGGCAACAGTGTAAAGAAGTGGAATCAAGGAGTGAGGTCAAAGGAAAAGACATTGCTCCTCCCAATGGCAAGAGCAAGCATTGCATGAGGGTGAGGCAAGCAGAGGGTGAGAGAAAAATGAGTGTCGACACTCACAGGGAGCAGGTTGTTGAACTTTTATTTTGGCAGCCAAGCATGTGGGACACTGATGGGAAATCAGAGGACAACATGCAGCATGACGTGGGATTTTTTTTGGGGTTGTTTTTATTGGTGTTGTTGTTATTGGTATTATTTATCTCATAACAACAAACAACCGATCAGCTCTCACTGATTTTTTTTTCCAATGAATACATTGCTGACAGAGGAAGAGCAGATAAAAACGGCGCCTAATGTGACACCTAAGAGACAGAAGAGACAGAGTGTGTGTTGCTATTCTTCTCTGCCTTTCTGTGTGGCTGGCCTGCTGACTGGCCCAGATGTTGGCTAATTAACACCAGTGTTAAAGACGCTCTTCATCTGGGTGATTAAATAATCAAATAATTAATTCATTAAGCAGGGGCTTGCACTGCCTCTTATGATCTCTGGCATACAGCCTGCCGTGGTGGGAAGATGAGGGGAGAAGAGGTGCAGGAGGGTGGGAAGCAGACTGCTGAGAGACAAGGAAGGGCCAGAATGACAAGCGGGAAGCTCAGCGTGTCTGCCAAAAAGGTATGTTTTAAGCTCAGGATGGCGTCTGTCATAGATACCCATGCATTTACCGATTTTAGACCAAACAGTGTGTCTGGTGGCAGAGGGATGGACTGTTATTTCCCATTGTGCGAGAGCTGAAAGCTTTCATAAAACAGATTAGACTGCAGTCATGGTGCCAGAGAGCTCTCACACTATAAAATGGTCATAACTCCAAAACTCCAAATGCACACGTGGGGCTCTGTATTTATATGTTTCATTATCTTCCAAGGCAAATGAAATTAAACAAGAGCCAAATGCAGTGGAAGAAAAACTTCTTCTGTGCGTGTGTGTGCGTGTGTGTGTACATACGGGAGTGTGTTAGAGGCTGAGAGAGAGAGATCATCTCTCATTACTCGGAGAGAACATTGCCCCGCGTTAACAGAGTCAGACCAGACAGATAGATGGAGCAGAGATATGAGCTGATGGGGGCCAGCAGGGAGGAGAGACACAGAAGGATGAGGAGAGTGACAAAGATGTTTCATCATACTTATTTCTACCGGTGTAAGGTGGTAGCATCAGCTGGGCAGGACAGGGGGGGTTGGTGATGAAGGGGGGTGGCATGCACCACCTTCAAACAAAGCCATGTACCTCACACACACACACACACACACACACACACACACACACACACACACACACACACACACACGGCCAGGCTTCCGCAGCCCTCATTTTAAACACTCCTTTAGCCATAATCATTTTCATATAATTCACTTTCATACAATTCCTTCTCCTAATCATTATCAGGCCCACTAACGTCTTAATGACTTCATAAATTTAAGCTATAAAAAGTAATGGAGAAAGACAAATGAGATAATTAGGAATAAATCTTAGTGGAAAGCCATTTATCAAAACATGGAGAGGCCCTGAATATTCCCCACCATTAGGCTCTGCTGTAATTAACACGGGCTCTCAGTTATGAAGGAAACCTGGTAGCAGAGATATTAAGATCCAAAAGCCTCACTGTTATTAAATTGACCGATGAATCTGCGACGTATAATATGATGTGGATTATTAGGATCCTTTTTAATTAAAAAGAGCGTTAAGATTTTTTTTTTTTTTTATATTTAAATTTTTAACGCTTTAATGGTGGCTTGAACTCATCTCTCTGTGGTTATGGGGCAATGAGACGGAGAGAGAGAAAAAGAGAAAGAGAATGAAACAGAGGGAGGAAGAAAGTGAATGAATAAGAGTGTGTGTGTGTGTGTGTGTGTGTGTGTGTGTGTGTGTGTGTGTGTGTGTGTGTGTGTGTGTGTTTGTCTGTCTAAGAGAGAGAGAGAGAGAGAGAGTGGCAGCAGAGAAAAGCAATCTCTCACACTCCTACTTTCATACTCTCCTTTGGTGAAGACTGTGAGTACATGAGAGAAAATGGTATTCCAATTTAACAAACTCCTAACTAATGCATATATGGACTAATGCATATACAGACAAGACACTATTAATTCTTATTATCTTTAAAAGTGTAAAACGTAATGTAATGGTTTGCTCTGATTAGTGAGAGTAAGAATCATGTTCAGCTTTTTTTTTTTAAATTAAAAACTGTTTCTACTCTCTAATTTCTCTCTCTCTCTCACACACACACACACACACACATGCGCACGCACACACACACATACCATACACTATCTTCTCCTTTGTCCTCTAAGAACAGCCTCCACACTTTTGAAAGGATGTCGTCGAAAAAGACGGGGATTTTCCTTTTTTCCCCTTGACCTTCAATCTAGTTCTGGTTTTTAAACAATGGGCTTCCTTTAAGATTCATCAGATCTCCACTGATTTTTTTTTTTTCCCCGGCCATTCAAAATGTACTTATTCTCTCTGTGACTTCTTTCAAAATGATAAAATGAATGTTTTATGTTTGACAGGATAGTCATGCATATTCAAAATCGTTTTGTCCGTATCAGCATTTAAGAAATTGTAAGCCTCCTCAAATTTCAGATGCTTTCATTTGGATAAAAATATTTTCAACAATAACTAATTATATTGGATTGCTGCCGGGCATAAGGCCTTGAAGCATTACATTCAGATAAAATGACTGAATTGATTACGTTCAACTGTAGATAAAAAGGAATGCACGGTTTTCTACAGTCCACTGTCGTGTGGCGTTCGCTCTGCACTGAAATATAAAGCTCATCCACTCAGAGGAGAAGAAGAAGAAGAAGAAGAAGCCCTAGTGAGTGTAGGTTTCACCATACAGAATCTGTACAATGCTTTGAGTTGAAAGTCCTCCACTGCCTTATGCAAATTATCTTCATATAAATGACATGCCAACCTCCAATCACTGACCAATTAATGACCTTCGGGGGCATCTTGTGACACATCAACGGCACTAATTTATACTTGACAGGTCCCCTGGTGCGTGCCGGCAAAGTTCGTGTATGTGTGTGTGTGTGTAAGGTCCCCTTCTGCACCAGTTGAGCTCATTACCATGGAAACCCAGTTTGGAGATGTGTGGGTTTGTGTCACCAAAGCCAGTATCCTAATCACAACATACCAGTCCCGTTTGTGTGTGTGTGTGTGTGTGTGTGTGTGTGTGTGTGTGTGTGTGTGTGTGTGTTCAATTCCATTTGTTCTCTATCCCAATTGTATGTTACACGTGTTTGACAGGCCTTCAAAGGGCAGTTAGAGGGTTCAGATTTGGTTTTAATGGTTGGGGTTAAGATTAGGTTTAGGTCAGGATTAGGTTAAGGGTTGAGGTTAAGCTTTTTGCTGTGATGGCAAAGGACATAAATCTGTTTAAGCAATCTCATTGTGGGAACTCGCCTTCCTTATGGCGACAAAACAGAAGTCGCCATAACGTCAATCATTCAGTTTCATGGTGGAGACTTTGGTTAAGGGAAGCTTCAGGTGAAGGTTCTGGTTATGGTTACGGTAAATCTCCAGGAACTGAATAGAAATCTATCAAATTTCCCCAAAAGTGATTGAAACACGACTGTGTGTGCGCGTGCGTGCATGCATGTTTGCATATGCGTGTGTGTGTGAGTCAATGAGTGTGTGTGTGTGTGTGTGTGTGTGTGTGTGTGTGATGGAACATCTCAGTCTAGTCATGGTCAAGCTGATCTCTGCTACTGTCTCCACTGTATCAACTGCATCAGCTTCTGTTATGTCCCATCCATCACTGTAGTTAGTACATCTCTGTCTGTCTGTCTCTGCTGTGTGTGTGTGTGCGTGCGTGCGTGCGTGTGTGTGTCTCTCTCTCATTCAGTCCCTAACTGCCTTATCAGACTTCTGCACCAGCAGCTCTCATTAGAACATTAATTGAAAAAGTGTAATTAATCCTGAGAGGTGGTTAGACTGGACTGTGGCCAGAGAGAGACGGAGAGAGAGAAAGGGTGGACAGAGAGCGGGCTGTGTAGTATGACCCAACACTGCCCCCTGTTGTTGCTTCACAGCATCTGCTTCTTGCAGCGGGATGCTGCTGCTGCTGCTGCTTCCCCTCTTCATCTACCAGTTACACCTACAACTCGTCTCGTCTGGCATGTCATAATTTTTTTAGTGCTTTTTTAGAATTAAATCACACTGAAGGAAATATTTTAATGCTGAGATTCCAAAAATAAAGAAACAGCTTTTAGTGGTTGAAGATTTTATTCGAAAATGGAAATACACACAGGCACAAGGATGATGTGTGTGTATATTTATATGTATGAATGTGTGTGTATGGATCTAAAATTCTTAAGTCTATGTGTTGATATTTTTAATGCTGCATGTGTCTTTTTATTCTATGTGTTCTGTATGAGCCACATCACAGACAATTTTGCGTTGCCTTTGCGATGGACAATAAAGTTTTTTCTGATTTCTGATGATAGCAGTGGAGCTAGAAAAATTAAATCTGCATAACCAAAGCTCACTGTAATGGGTTCTAATCTTTAAACAATGTGGTCGATTGAAATTCATCTTCCGTTACACAACTTCACCAAAAAAATCAGTTGCTAAAAATTATAATCACATTAGGGAAAATCACAAAACATATCAATTTCCATATTAAACCAGTTTGTCTTTTAAAAACAATTGTGTACAATCAGGGCTGGTTTTACAAGAAATTCAGATTTTCTGCCGGCCGGGTTTAGGAGTCACCTATTTGCAGATGTTGATGGTGACTTACAAAAAGACACACAGATGCTCACTGAGACCGAAAAATGAGGATGAGGAAACGGAAATAAATGAAGAGAGGTGTCGTTCTGTGTCCTCCTCACCTCCTGTGGAGAGGAGAAGGGTGGCGAGAAGAAGGGGGAGCAGAAGACCTGCTCTATTATTCTAATCCTTGGTTGTGTCTGGGTGACCTTTGGAGGGATGATTGTTTCTCATTTAGGAGTGTGAGGTGTGATCTTCCCACCCGTTTGATCCCACTCACCTGACCTTTGTAAATTGGCTGTTAAGCATATCGCAACTCGACCCTCATGCCTCACACATGGCCTGTCAATACACACAAGCCGAGCAACCGCACCCTCACAAGCATTTAGGCGCTTAGACACACACGCATAAATACAGGACATGCACATACACACAGGTTTTTTTTTCAGACGCGTGCCTCTGGATCCTGTTTTAGTCATTGATGCAATTCTCATAAATCATTGCTAATTCAGACGTTTTTTTTTCTCCTGGCATGAAAAAAGGAAGAAAAGCGTCATGTGATTTTTGTACATATGTGATATTTTTCTTGTCACACACACACACACACACCGTATGCACACATTTTGGTTACAGGATGATTTATATGCATATGTGTGCCATCAAAAGAAAGGGAAAAAAAAAACATAATAAAATTGTCCATTGTCCCGATCACATTTTCTTGGCTTGGTTAATGAGTGGCAGAGCTGAATGGCAGTGAGGTGATTTTTCCATCAGACTGATGAGAGGAGAATTAAAGCCCACAGCTTGGGGTCTGCAGCACCATTACAGAAGGAAGAAGGTCTGAATTCATTTGGCCTGGCCACGATTCTAATTAACAACTCAATCCCACACAGCCACACAGAGAGAGAGACAGACGGAGAGACAGACAGACAGACGGAGGGAGGGAGGGAGGGAGAGGGAGCTGCTGTATTGTGTGGAAGCATCTCTCTGTTCTGGAGAAATGTCAAAAAGATTGCTTCATCTTTAATCACACACCGTCGCTACGGCACAATTTGGAAACCTCCAACCTTTTCAGAGGCCCCTTTCTTTCCTGTTTGTCACAGTTTTTTTTTTTTTTTACATTCCCAAACATCTGCTTTTTCAGAGCTCTACATCTCTCCCTTCAATCCTCTGCCTCTTCCCGAACTTATCCCGCACTGTGCTGTCCGCTGCCCAGCGCGCCGAGCGTCCTGTGGTTCTCTAAAGCTGTAGGCTTATGGGGGACATTTCCCTGGATTAAAAGGATGATTTCATTAGCCTCCACGGGTGTCAGGTTTCAATCTAGGGATTAAATCCAGCAGATTAGAGGCCAAGGCTATTCTCCAGCATCTCATTAATATCTACCAGCATGGGAAATGTAATTTGGAAAGCTTGTCTTTCTGATTACTAAGCATATGTATGCTTTGCTCTTTAAGACCATAAATTGGGCTTTGAACAGTGTCTCT
This sequence comes from Chaetodon auriga, assembly GCF_051107435.1. Taxonomy (NCBI): domain Eukaryota; kingdom Metazoa; phylum Chordata; class Actinopteri; order Chaetodontiformes; family Chaetodontidae; genus Chaetodon; species Chaetodon auriga. Next base: position 13,140,592 of record NC_135075.1, on the reverse strand, counting down.
GTCCAGGGTTCAGCCCTCATCCCCAGGCAGGGTCACACAGGCAGTCTCCCTCACAGCCAGCCGCACCACGCACAACTCAGGAAGGTCAAACTCTGTGCCGCAACTTTTAGCTTGCTGCAAGCAGTGTTTATCAATTTTCACTAAATTACCAGCTAAATGCTCAGAAATTCTGCAACCACAAAGCCGCACCAGCACATCCCAGTCTCTGCCGGTCTCAAGGGACAGCTCGTTCTGAGATCTGACTTCCACGGCGGTGAGGATGCCCTCTTCTTCTTCTTCCTCCTCTTCCCTCACGGAACATTAGAGAAGTGTCCCGTCAGCGGTTGCTGGCCCGGGCCGGTCCCCACAGAGGCCTGCTCTGAGTGCTGTGCGCCTCCTGTCAGTCAGAATGCCCCTCAGCAGCCTCCCTCTCTGATGAAGTATGGACAATGGAGAACAAGGTGGGCGCAAGGGGAGCCAGCCGACTTAATGAGCCAATTTCTCAGATAATAAGATTGGTGGATATGCTAATATTTCTACCTTAAGGAGATAATTATGATGTAGAAGATAGAATATTTTATCTTAAAGCGACAGTGCACTAGTCCCAAACCAAGCTGTGATTTTTTTTTTTTTTTTTTTTTTTGATGGAGGGTGTGGGGAGGAGAGGAGGGTGGTGGTGATGGCGGGGGGGGGGGGGGTGATGCTCAGTTTTCTGTGTTTGAGCTGTGGGACAGTAGAAAAACAATGCCAACAGAGCCTTGATGCTTTTAGTGTGTCGTGTGTTTTTGGGCTGAGCCTTTGATCATGCCGAGCATTTGACACAAGGAGGCGAGGCAGGGGACTTTCAGCCTTCATAAATATTTATCTCATTACTGCGGGCGAAAAATCACAGAAGAAAGGATAAGGAGATATCAATTGATCTTTATTGTTAATTGACCCAAAAGTATACTCTTAAAAACTGAACAACAAAAACAGTGTTCATCGCCTGATTCTCTCGCCGTCCCCTCCTCCCCTCCCTCTTGTGTCTGAGCTTCTGATACAAACTTCGTCAACTTTATTCCCACATCCTCGGGCTCTTCTAATAACTCGCTGGTAGTTTTGTTTTTGTGTTTAACTTTCTTATCGACGCAAAGTCACCCCACCCCCCATACACACACACACACACACACACACACATCAATTCCCCAAATGGAACATGCTCTGCCACCTTGATATGTGTAACCAGAGGTTAAATGATAAAATGTGTTCCTGAAATGTAGGCCTGCTGATTATGGCTGTAGTTCGTGGCCCATTCCAAATAGCTGGGGGCAAACGGGGGGAGAGGTAGAGGTCTTGTGGGTTAACAGTTTAATAAAGGAGGAGAGAGAGAGATTGAGTGCTGCAAGTCTCTCCTCGTTCGCTCTCTCTGCCCTGTGTTTTACCATTTTAATTAGGCCATAACAAGCTCAATCATGTAATTAAGAGCTCAGCTGGACCAGAAAACAACTCAGCCATTAGCCCCGACCAGCCCAGATTACCCACAGCAGCTGCCGAACTCAAGTAGATATTGCACGCAGATGCCCGCATGTGGAAGTGTCATAGACTGGAGGAGTCACTCGTTGTTCTACTTCCTCTGAGAACTTCAGCTGTTTGACAGAATTTAAGACTCCACTGGTACTGTAGCAGCCTGCACAAATATTTTGACTGAAAAGTTTTGATATCAGGCAAGGTTTCAGCCAGCCCTAGATTAAACCCACAGACACAGACACACACACACACACACACACACTTGACAGCATGCATGTACACACACACACGCATATCTGTTTTTGTAGCGAGAAGAATCTCTGCAGTGACAGGTATCCCCCAGGTGTTTTGTTTCACAGAAACACTTTAATTTCTTTGTTCCTAAAAAAGTGCAAAGTGAGAGTGACAGCATGATGGCCTTTTTTACCGAACACACACACACACGCACACACACAGACTCACGCATTCAAATCTCTTTATCAGGCTGATGGATGTGAGCAGCTCCCTCTCCTCCTCTCGGTGAGCGCCGCTGCCTTTTGTGCCTCTCCTGTGCCAGCGATGCCTAATAGAATTCATGTATATGTAAAGATTCTTGCATCCTATTATGTACAATAAACTGCTTGCTTTATCCGTGGCAGCACCTGGTGAGTGGCACAATCTGCCCAACCCACCCTTTCCAAATCAAATTTATTTAGTTAGACCTCCATTCAGACCCACTCATGTAAGCTATCATGTTACACTCTGATCTGAATAACTACAGGCGGGAATCTAATTCATTTCATATTCACAGCACTGCTGCACCCAGCCCTCTTACAGGCCTGTATCAGTAAATTGTCAATTGTAGATGCTCTGCCACGCAACATTACAATGCAAACAAGGTTAGTTTTCAAACACCTGATTTGAATAAGCTCAACAAGGAAACATATCAGCCGGTGCTGCTTCAATGGTCTTTATATTGCTTCCAGGAGAGGTGAGGGAGGGGAGCAACGGAGGGAGCAGACGGAGGAGGTGCAGGGACACTTTCGCAGGCTGGGTGATGCCGGGCCGATAGCACTGGAGGAATGGCAGTTAATTTGAATATGGCACCTCAAGCCACAATGATCATTATCATCACCAATTCAAGGAAATAAATGAGAAGAGGGGCTCCAAAAATAGCGTTCAGAGCCTTTTGTGCATAGCAGGTAGGCCCAGTGGGGGGGAAGGGAGAGTGTTCGCTAGCTCATTATCCAGGGCTGGGCTGAGGGAACGGAGGGATCGAGAGAGAAATTGCATTAATGTGACCACGGACACTCTTTTCATAAGCACCACCCCCCCCCCCACCCCCACACCCCCCTTCTTCTGTCCCTTTCTTTCTCACTGTCTCTCACTCTCACTATATGCCCTGTTTAATTTGAGTGCCAGCGGGAGGTAATTTAGCCATGCTGCTGTCACCTGCAATGAGGCCAGAGAGAGGAGTGGGAACGGTGAGAACAGATTGAAACTAGTGATGCTTGAGACCTTTCCCGTCACTCGCCGCCTCACCCCCCCATTCCATCCCTATCAACTTGTCACCTCTATCTCTTCTGTATTTCTTCATAAACGCTAATAGCTCTGTTTCATTCCTCCCTTTCTTCTCTGGATAGCACACGTCCTGCATCCCTCTCATCCCTTCACTTCTCCTGTGTCCCTGCATGCGCTCCTTCTCCGTGCCCCGTCACCTGGGCCTCCCCCTGCACCCTCAGCCACCTCTCCTGTCAGCCCACCATCCACTCTCCTCTCCAGCCTTCTCTCCGTCCATCCCTCGCCTCTGTCTGAGCGGTACAGGAGATGGTGTTGGTGAGTCATCCTGGCAGTCGTTTGATTCATGCCGCTCCAGGCTCTCATCTCCCCGGAGAAATTACCAGTCATTTTAATCGGACCCACGTCTCTAATTCATTACACAACCCCATCCTGACACACACACACACACACGCGCGCGCACACACACACACTGGAAAACCTCTCAGTCAGATAGCTACCTTCACATAGTCACCTCCGTCTTTGGTGTCAAACGGCACTTAACATCCCTGTCAGTCACACATATTCAGAGGAGAGCTGAAGGAGAGAACGAGAGAGGGGGAATTGGAGGGGGGTATTTAGCCTGCAACTCATTTCTCATCACTTTCCCACACCGTCTATTAGTTCTCCACTTAGTCCTCTCTTCTATACCATCTGTTCTTATCTGTCTGCCTTCCTAAATGGGTTCCCTACTTCTCTTCTCAAATCCCATCATCCCGTTCCCTCTTCTTTACTTCCAGGGTTCATTATTAAAGAGTTGCACTGCTGTTGGCAGCGGAAAGTTGAAGATGAGAGGTTCGGTGCTCCAGAAATCAATAGTGTGATAATTTGGGGGAGAGGAGGTCTTTTCACATGTAGACCAGCAGAGCACTAGCATGATATTCTATTCATATGATTGACTTTGAAACAGAGGTGTAATTAATAGCATTAATAACTGTGCCTGCTGACCTTGACTTTGCTTATTTGATAGCACACTTAGGTGGAGCAGGGCTGTCATTAATGCTGTCTCTGATCTTCATGCTCTGTCAGAATGTCTGAAGTGGACAAGCTTCCTTTGGATGACTTTTTATCCAATGAGTTATGCAAAAAGTTATAGATTTTTAAAGCCTGAAGAACTTTTCTGTTCTAAGAAAAAAGGGACTGACTTTCACAAGTTCTCAATGAAGTTATCTCTCTCTAGCATATCAACAAATGTATCGACATCGACAATTTTTGAAGCTACATTCTTGCTAAAGTAGTTGATTAAAATTGCATTTTCAAGAGGAAAATGAGAGGAAAATATGTTACATTTGTGCTTGACAAAGGACACTTTAACAGTTGTAGGAATAGTTGGTGATCAATTTCCTGTTGATTGACTTTCATCACAAAAATATATATATGATTGAAAATAAAATCAAGAAAAGAACAGAAATAACTCACAATGCTGCCTGTAGGAATATTCATCTAACTCAAAGGAAACTTCACAAACACACTTCCGAGAACAAACTCTAGACTCATCGAACCAACAGAGCTGTTTTGGTGATTTCACCCAAAATTTAGAGACCTGTACACTGTATGATACACGAGTCCGTTTCACCGCAATTGGTTGCCAGGTTTGTCTGCCTCTTTCTCTGAGAAGACTGTGTTCAGTATGTGCAGAGTCAACGTTTCCACAAGCTTTTTGTCCACAGGTGAGAGTGTTGCATTGAGTAGATGCATGTTTGGACTAAATAGCTTCAGTAACTGTGTTTCCATTAGCAAGCTTCTTGATGAGTCTCTGGGTTTGGGCCCTTTAGGGGATACCCTCTTGGGTTTAGTTGCATTTGTTTAGCCCCCTTTCAATTTACTACTTCTTATTATTATTGTTGTTGTTGTTGTTGTTGTTGTTGTTATAGGATACAATATTAATTCCCTTAAAATGTCTTTAAAGTATGGTCTGCTGTGGCGAGCAGCAAGAAGAAGAGAGTCCTGAAAATAATTCTCATTTGTACCTCCAGTAATTAAAGCAAGGAAATGCCCCTCAAACAAGCAGCAGTAGTGTTGCAGTAGCGGTGTTATTCATGAGGTCAAACTACATGAAACACACAATATACATCAGATGAATCATCACCCTGGAAAATATGACATCCTCAGTCAGTCAGAGAGTTCCACGAAGGGCAGAAAGATCTGCGTGAAGAGGCAATGACAAGGTTGCACTGCAGCTTCAGTGACAACATGAACCAATTAAAACACACACACACACACACACACACACACACACACACACACACACAGACACATAACCTCCTTTGAGCTGAACCGCAGGGTTAAATCCAGGGTGAAAATACTCAGCTCTGTGCGTGATGCTGTTTCTCTAATTACAAGGTCCTGGTGAATAAAAAGTAAACTTCAGTTGCAACATGCAGGTCATCATCATCATCATCATCATCACTCACGCATCAGTTTGTGTATGTCATGTAATGCTTGTTCACTGGGGGCCAGAGTTAAGCAGCTGTGACAGCGTAAAGGCCAGACGGCCACTGACGGGAGGTGAGTGAAGGGAAGGGTTAGAAGACGGGGGGCCACCATGCTGGAGCCGGCTTGGACAACAGCAGAGGCCTCTCCTGCTTTTAATTGGCTCTTTACATGGAGGAGAAGTTCATGGTGTCAGTTGTCCTTCCCGATCCACTCCTCTTCCCTTCCTTTTCCTCTTCCTCTCTTCTCAGGAGGGAGCTGTGATGGGTCACTGATCAGGATTAATGGCTATGTTTTTTTTATCCTTTCGCTCATCCATTTATAACATTTCCCTCCCCTGTCATCCTCACTGTGGAAGACAATGAAAGATAGCGTTGATCATTTCAGTCAGTTCATTTGAAAACATTGTCCGTGTGTTCAAATGATTAAAACGATCAACTCCTGAAAAAATAGAAACAAATACTGCTTTTTAAGTTCCATCCAAAAAAAAATCCCTCCTCAGTTCCTCCTCCTGCACCGTTAACTCCTCTCAACCCCCCTTCAACCTCCCTTTTTAAAGATTCCTGAAAGCAAGCCAAGGTGTACAGCTGACAGCAGGCTCTAGTGATTAAGTCTTTTCATTGGCTAATTAGCCCCTACAGCAGTCGCACACAGGCGAGGCAAACAAGGACCGACTCACCAAACGATCAAAGACACAGCCTGTCAGGAGGCTCAAACACACTCTGTACCTGTGGGACAGTCACACAGAGACGCGCGCACACACGCTCGTACCTGTGGGACGGTCTCTCCCTCTCTGTCTCACGCACACACAGGCACACACACACATATGCAGACACTCATCATGTATCGTACCTGTGGGGGATTCCCCCGTGTCTCTCATTCCTGAGTTGAAGTGATGCGCGCGCACACACACGCACACACACACACACACACACACACACACACAGGGACACATTTTAACAAGAACACACACTCTCTTCACTGAGATACTGACTCAAACACACTTTCTTAAACACTTAATCAGCACTGAAAAGAGGGCAGGAGAAATAAGGAGGAAGGCCTGTTTGTTATCCCACAGTGTCTCCCCATGAGAATAGAGTTTTTTCTAAATATATATAAAACTGCTGTAGGTGAGTTGAGTTAACTCAGATTTGGTTATAAAAGGCAGACTTGTGATCTGATCTTGATATGAGAAGAGAGAGAACCATTTATCAAGCTGTCACCCAACGACACTGCAGAAATAACTGCGAGTGTTGTGGACGTATGCTTGTTTGTACTCTATCCAACATGTGATTATGTTCCAAGGTGAGATTCCAGAATTGTTATTGTGCTTTTTTTTTTTCTCAACAACGAATCACAGCATTTCACACAGATGATGCACAAAGTCACATACAAAGCATTTACAGTCTGACATTTTGAAAACGCTTTCTTGCCAATAGTTAAAATGAGAGGGTTGACACCACTCTGACCCTGGAACTGTTAACGTAGAGCCAGCAGCCTCTTAGCTTAGCATTTCACAAATATGGGAAAGCAGCTGGTGTAAATGTAGAAACATGTTTTTACCTTTCAGCTTCTGCCTGGATTAAACCAGTGAGATTAAACCAGTGAGATTTGGTGTTAAATAATGCACTTTGGAGGTGTTTTTAGGTGGATTTTGTTACTTGGACAGAGCCAAGCTAGCTGTTTCCCCCTGTCTCCAGTCTGTGTGCTAAGCTAAGCTAACTGGCTGCTGCCTGTAGCTTCATATTCACCCTACACGTCAGAGCGGTATCAATCCTCTCATGTAATTCTTGGCATGAAAACGAACGAGCGCATTTAACAAAAATGTCCAACTATTTATTTGGAGGAAGCCAGGGAGAGTAGGAAACTAAGCCCTTCATCAGGCTCAGCTGTCGGCTTGAAACGTTTCCTTTCTGTCTTTAGCTGCTCGGTGTACAACTCGTTTTGCACGTAAATTGAAACTTCAGTGATGCTTCAGTTGTTTTGGCTCTCCTCAAAGACCCTCATATACATCCCCAACACATTTATGTGTGTTCAAAGTGTACAGCAAAGTTTTTCTATCCTGTTTGTAGTTAACAGTGAAGAAAGTGGCTGTTAGCCTATAGACGACCCGTTCTTTTATAAGGTGCTCGTGGTGGGAACGGTTGATGAGCAGTTGACATTTCTCAGTAGGCCGCCGTGGCATTAGTTCCTTAAGTGCATTCTGCTTTTGAAATAATTTTAGGCAGTTAACCCACATTGTATAAGGCTGCATAAGATGCTGGTCAATTGCCTCAATGTCATTTGTGACAAACTAATGGTTTAAAATCTTGATTTGAAATGCTGTTGATGGACACCACAAAGGAGGGAGCACACTGAGCCTAGCAGCCTCTGTGCTTGCTGGCCCACAGCACTAAAGAACAGCAATGGTTCTAATTCCAATAAAGAGAAAATCCAAGGTCACACTGTGAACTTCCTCCCCATCAGAAGACCACAGAGACTGGCTGGGAGAGTGCATAATATCCTCACAGCTATTTTTACCCTCAAATTAAAATCTATGACATGTTGAAATGACTGCAGTGTGCAAGAGGGGTATTCAAAGCAGACACTAATGACGCTTATTAATGGCGTGAATGAAGTCTTGACAGGTCGTGTGTCATTCTGCAGGCAATGCTCCACTGGCATAATGGCTAATGTAAGTGGGGATAATTATATATATTATACCCTGTCTTATGGTATTTTGGCAGGAGTATGAGGAGCCAGGCAGTTAGAGAGGAGAGTGAAAGCGCTTGCTCTTTTTGAGACAGAGATGTGCATGCGTGTGTTTGTGTGTGCGCGCGTGTGTGCATTCACCCCTTTCTTCAGCAGTGGTCCCGAGGATGAATAATAGTAAGACAATAGCACCAAACAGTGGTTGAACAAGATGCCTGCATAAAGAGACAGACATCAGATAAGCATCGCTCACAACATCTGCGCTCTGTGTTTAAACATTTTGTTCCAGGCAACAATGTGCTGATCAGAGTCACTGAGCTCTCTGTGTCAGAGCCGAAGGAAGGAAACAAACAAAAGGCCGACATGAGTCACACACGGCTTTCTTTGACGGGACAAACGTGGAGCTCATTGGGAAAGTGATTAAGTATGCACATGTGTATGATGTATGGTGGTTTGCTGTGTGTGAGGCGGAGAGACAACTAATGACCATGAAATCCACGTTAGACGACCTGAGCTGTGAGGAAGAGCAGCGTGGATCAGCAGAGAGGATTAGGAAAGATGGGGGGGGATCAAGCCATTCAGAAGAATGGAAACAGTAAAAATACACAAAACAAAATAGAAAATAAAAGACAGAATTATTATTGATTTCTATTTATTCGTATTATGATTATTAAGAGGACAAACTTTTATTTACATTTTTTAAGAACCCTTTAAAGACTAGAAATCAAACTAAGACAGTGACGTAACTGCACCTTTATTATTCCAGCTGTCAAAGTTACAGATGTGTACTGATGAGGAGAAAAGAGCAATATTATGTCACTGTATTAAAATCTTAAATTTTGCTTTACTCAAACAAATTTAAAAAAGTAATAATCATGATTTGTTAGTGCTGTTTTTCAAGCTTTTCTTCCTCTTGATTGCATGTTTATAATGGTGACGATGATGATAATGATGATTACTGTTGTTTTTGTTTGTTTTTGCTGTAGTTCAGGTGACTTCAATACGACTTTATCATCCCTATAAGGACAAATATATACAGCAGTTTACCATCCAGGTCAACACACGCATGCACGCACACACACACACACACACACACACAAACAGGTAGCACAAAAAACCCACTGTTAATCACGAAGCTAAAAAAACGAGACAATCAAAGGCCATGAGCGCAAAAAATGTGAATTAGCTAATAAATACATTGATGAATAGATTGTTTGGGTGCGGCTGCTGTCAGTGCTGGTTGTGGGTTCAGTGCAGTGGATGTGTGTGGAGAGTCAGGGACAGCTGTGAGGGGCCAGTGGGAGGTGGGGATGTGGTGGAGGGAGGAGGCGTGGGGAGGGGAGTGGATCTTAGTGGATCTCTCCTCTCTGTGATGTTGGCGGGAGAGAGCTGGCTAATTGGAGGCCCGGCGGTAAAAGCTGTTCATTAATGCCTCTGCCTCTCGGTCCCCCTGCTCAAACACCTTGCCTCATTTATCTCTGTATTTACCCACTCCCCCCAATCCCAACACAGGACCTCAGAACACACCAAAGGTTCAACATGGATCGAGGGGAAAAGGAAGGGAGAAGGCGAGAAAGAGAGGCGGGGAGGGGGAGAGAAAGAGGGAGAGAAAGGGTAACTTATGCTCAGTGGGAATTAACAAAGCACTTAGTAATTAAATCTAAATTGACATTCTGGTAATTAGCCTCTTGATTAGGAGCAATAACACAATTAGCCAACCAGTCTTTGCTAATTGTTAATTAGTATAAGCAAAGTTATTGTGTGTGTGGCAGAGGGAGGCATGTAAAAGAACAAATGTTAATCTGTCTCTCTTTCAACAGCCGCGTCCCCTTTCTTTTTTCTTGCTGCCTCTCTATTGAGCTAGCAGGCAGGTTCATTGCCTTTCTCTTCACTGAAGCTGCATTCACAGGCAGCAGTCAGTAATTAGCTAAAAGTCTTATCGAGGATATCATCAGAGAGCAGGCTGAGCCGCGCTGGCACATCTCCATGTCTCTCTACCTTCGCCGAAACATTCCTCTTCCCCGCCTGCGCTCTGCGAGGTGTCATGCGGGGGTATTTGTTCTGAATAAAGATGTGATGTGGATTAAATACAATCATAAAAGGAGGGAGAAGAAGCCACGGCGCTGGAGATGAATCTTAAGGAGATGTAATTCATCTAAAAGGTTTTAGTTTATGAGGCAGAGGAACAGAACACCTCATTAAAGCCGGGGAGAGGAGAGAGGACACAGGAAAATAGATGAACGGACAATAAAGGTGTTCCAGGAAGTGGAATTTACATTGGCCACAGGTGAAACATGGGTTATTTTCAATTAAGATGGACTTAGCCGAACAATAAATTTCATTTACACAGTTCTCTTACATAAACCCGAAGAGTGTGCGGGCGAACTCAGCCAAGTCTTGAAAGATGGACAGGAACTGGGAATCTCTCCCTTTCAATAAGTTCATCCCTTCATCTCTTCACTCATGCGTTCATCTGTAAACACAGCAGTTGTACTCCAGCAGTAAACATGAGCGCTGTTAATCTTCTGTAACTTGGCCAAATGGTGGATACACCGGTCAAGAGGGTAGAGGGCACACACTGGTATCAGCGGCTCCGCAATCATTCACATACAGACATACACACACCAGCACACACGAAAAATAACGTGCAATGATAACCCTGCGTGTGCCTGTGTGTCCCTGTGTGCGTGCACGTGTGGACAGGAGCATGTACCCAGCTCCAGATTAGCTGGTTTCCCAACACAAATATTTGGCAGCAGGATGAGCTGTCTCAGGACGCACCGGAACATGAAATTAACCAGGAAAGGTGGAGGTGCCAGCAGAGCTAAAGCAGCCCTGCTGAGAGGAGAGGTGTACTGGCAGAAAGGGGTGGAGGGGAAGCTGCTCGCTGCCACCCGAAACCCTGCTGCAGGCCAGGAGAGAACAAAAGGGGAGAGATGCCACAGAAGTTAGCTCGGCTTGCAGTAAATGTGTACATTTATACTTTATACTTAATTTCTTGTAATGAATTTTGGAGATGTGGAAAAACAAATGCAAAAAAGTGAGTGTGTTGGTGGCTTTGTAAGTGTGTGTGTGTGTGTGTGCGTGTGCGTGTGTAGGTGTGTGTGTGTAGGTGTTACAGGGTCTGTCATGCCGTGGCTCCTGCTGTGTCCCACCCACTGTGGCTCTAATTGGATCCTTATTACCAGGCCAGCCTCCGTCCGAGGAATGATGGATTCATACCACGCAGAATTCCATTAATCATTCCTTATTCACAGTCCACTCTGAGGAGAGGGCAAATTCATTTCTTGGCGCGCCGAGCGGCCACCATAATGAATATTCATGAAAGGAAATTTGGGGTCAGGCCTAATAAGGGAGGTAATTTGTAATTTGTGCTGTTCCCGCTCGGGTCTTGTTCGGCAGGTTAACCTATAGAACAGGCAGGCGCATGCGAAACAGAGGAACCCACACTTAGACATACTGTATTTTTACTCCGAGCCTGCCAGCAGGAGTCATGTACACATTCAGTCTCAGTTTTTGAACATTAGCCCAATATTAGCAATAATGTGAGGAATTTATGCTGGATGTCACCCCAGAAAGCGCATGATGAAGAGCGTGCCTCCTGTGGCTTTAAACTATAGCTGTATTTGCTCTTCCAAAACTTCAGATATACGAACTGAAAATGCTGAATGTCTCATATTTTAATTCCAAAATGTGTGTATCGTATGACCCCTTAAGGATCGAGGCCACACTAACCAAACAGAGGATTTTCTATCCAGCAAAAAATCTGATTCAGTGAAGACTGCTACTGCTCCTACTGGAGGCCCACAGCTGGAATAAAACAAAGAATGAAAAGTGGCCTTAATTTTTGCAAAATGGCGGAGCTTCTCCGTCTGTCCAAACAAGCCCCTTAGACTGTCGAACACTTTGTGAGAAACCCCTTTCAAATAAAACAGCTGCTTTAAGAGAAGAATAACAAGCTTCTTCGCTCTGCTTTCACATCACAGCACTTTACCCCCAAAAGCATTTTACTACTCCAGAAATTATGCCCACCTGGCATCACTTAAAGTCACTTAATTAATAATTTATCAATACATTTGAAGTGATTAAAATTCATGACTAGAAAGTGTTTTTAAAATAGTGCCCTTGCACCCTCAGGGTGTCCAATCAGTGCACTGCGTTCGTTAGATCAGGGAGGAATAATTAATTGTACCTGAATGTTTAGTGAGGTCAGCCGGTGGGGGCAGGATGCCTACAGTTCAGCGTGTGTGTGCGTGTGTGTGTGCATGTGTGTGCATGTGTGTGCATGTGTGTGTATACATGTGTCTAGTTGCATGTACCGAGGAGCCAGGTGTTAGCTACAAGCGCTAGTTGGCTTTGCACAACACCTTTGTATGGAGGTGGATGCAGTATACTGACAGCTGGAGTCACTCAATTCCACATGTATTTGTTCTGTTTATACCACACACACATGCACACATGCACACACGTACTTAAACACACACCCCTCTTACAGCATCCCATCATTTTCTCTGCCTCCCTGTCATCACCTTCTTGTTGTCACTGGCCTTCCTCTTTGTCTCCATCATCAACCTCTGTTGGAAAGGCTAACAGCCGTTAAGTAACCATGATTTAGACATGATGTCAAAGACCTGTCACTCACACACACACACACACACATACACACGCACACACACACGTTTGACATGACTGACAGCTGGGCGGCTCCTCGCTGGGTCAGCTCAGAGGTTAGCACGTGCTCAGGGAGACACCTGCTGTACATGCACACGCACACACGGAGGCTACATAAACAAGTATTGTTACAGATGGGGAAAGTAGATTTATGGTATGGTACTTAAATAAAATCTTGAGGTACTGGTACCTTATCTGAGTAATTAATGTGTAGTGTAATGTTATTACTCCAGCACATTTCACTATAATTCACTAGATTTATCTTCAGGCTGCAGTTAAATAATAATTTTATGGAACTGAAACAATTAAAGAAAATGTGATGGGTTTAATCAAATCTATGAACCAAACCTGATCTGCTACTCTACTTAGCAACATTTGTCTTGAAGCTGTAGTTACGCAGCAGTTTTCCATTCAGAATACACAAGAGAAAAATAAGCTGTAGCTTTATCTTTGTAGCTCGTCTCATACCGGTTTGATTGGGCTCTACGGGTGGTTGACTAATAAGACCAACAAGAATCAACAGCAACATAATGTGACACTAAAAACAAAGATAAAGAGACAAAAGGTTTAAATTTAAACCTGGCATCACCTGGATGGCCTCTTACAGGTGAACGCATCAATAATTTAACCCTGTGAACGGGACCATTCTTCTTCTCTCTAATGCAGTATTTTTACATTGTGGTTCCTGTTTTTCCTCAACTTAAGGATCGACAGCATTCTGTCCAAAATGACAGAAAGCAGGCACGGGGGGGGGATTGTTTCTGAAGACTTTTAAACTTAAGCCCCACTGAGCCGAACACTGAAGGGACCAGAGGAGGGCAGAGGGGCGACGGAGAAGCGCCTCGCCAAAGAAAGACAAGTGCTACTGAAGGTCTAAATAAGGAACACGGCGTGTGTTGCGGTGGAGGTGAGCAGACGGGTCTGTGTTTCTCCGTCCTCTCATGTATAATACATCTCTCTGTGTTTCACCCCAAGGTTCAGAAGCCCAGGGCCCCAGAGACCAACACAGTCTTTTAAAGATATGTGCTCACTTAATCACTGAAGAAAAGGGCCCCTAGAGCTAGCCTAATATTATAATTAATTAATTCAACCAAAAAGGGGTATTAAATTTCCTCCCTCTTAGGATATCAGCTGAATACATTGACCTTTGTGGAAATCGCCCTCTAATTCGAATCAGGTTTTCGAGCCGCTTACAGACTAAACTTGTTTCTTTTTCTCCTCTCCCGTCTTTTGCTTCTCTTTGTCCGCATGAGTTTGAGCAGGAGAAGTCAGAAAGCTTGATAGTGAGGGTGAAGCTTGTGTGTGTGTGTGTGTGTGTGTGTGTGTGAGTGAGTGAGAGAGTGCAAGTTTGTCTCTATATCGCGCCTCCATTTTGTGTCTGAATTCATGTGTCGCTGAGTGCATTTCCAAGATCTTGTGTGCGTTACTGAGCGTGTGTGTGTGTGTGTGTGTGTGTGTGTGTGTGCGTGAAAGTGCATGTGAGTGATCCCTAGTTTTATCTCCCTGCTGTAACACAGAAAAGAACAGAAACTTTTCTTATTACCGGAGAGAGTGGTAGAATAGCAGGCAGCTAAGTCTCTGTCTATCTCTGTCTCTCTCTCAGCGGTGTAGCTGACTCCCCAGTGTACTCCGGGTCTTCAGTAACTCTGACTGAAGTTCAGAGGGGTTAGGTAGTATACTCAGGAGGAAGGGGGGAGACAAGAGGAAGAGGAGGAGGGGGGGGTTAAGTAGGATTGGAACAGTGGCAGTTTTAAAACAGAACTTTAAATCTCCACCTACAAGAGAGAGAGAGAGAGAGATGGAGGACAATGGCGTCATGTGGCGTGCCGTTATCTTCAGGTCTCTGAATGGCGGGAGACGAGAGGATGAGAATAAAAAGAAGCTTGAAGAAGGGCATAAATGTGATAACAGCTGTAGGCTGTATAATCTGTGCTGCTTTTCAGGGAGGTATGGAAAAAAAAAAAAAAGTCAAATCTTTGCGACCTTCAGATTTTAAGTTCAGCGAAACGGCTTCTCGCTCACACAACAACGCCAAACGAAACGGAAGAGGATTTGCGAGATGGATGGATGAATGGATGAGTGGATGGCTGGATTGGCGGATAGAGAAACAAACACAGCGAGAGAACAAACAGATCTCAGGAGCTTAGGTTTCCAATGAATCCTGTGCGTCAGACCGTCAGTTCGTCCGTAATCTTCATGGTTTTTTTGGTTGTCAAGGACGATAATATTGTCCATCGTTTGGGGTCCTGAGGATGGTCAAGATAAATGTCCTAGTCTGGAAAAAAAAAAACCCCTGCAATGAAGATATGATGCAGGATTCATGAGTCTCACAGCCACTCCATCAACCGCCAGAGAAAAGGATGGAGCGGTTAACCTTCAAAACGTGACAAATTCTGTGTCAGACGCATTATTTATCTTAATAATGATAAGCTTAATTTAGCACCTCTCCATCCAACCCACAGAACTGAGCCACGGTACACTGTTTGTGTTCCATCTCTGATCATTCAACAGTTTGCCCATTATGTTCCCGGGCAGCCTGCCGGTGGAATTTAGAGATGACACCATGTCTTAATTTTACAGAGGTTGCACCAGACGCTCCTTCTGTCAGTGGATGACATTCACCGCAATTCCAAACAACATATTCATTTTCAGTGCTAAGAAATGTCACTCAGGCCTTGTTTGTCTTCTGCTTTCGCTGTGGTGCACCGTGTTGTGGACCACTAACTCCCCCTACTGGCCACTGAGGGGGAAAGACACCCTTTTATAGCATCTGGGGAGAAATTACTGTAAGAGCCCAGGATACATGGGCTTCATTTTGGTCCAAAATTGAATTTCATCAATAAAGATGCCATGCTGAAAGGATTTCCTATTTATTTTTCATGATGTTGAGTGGAAATCAGAATTATAACTTTCACAAAATGTCATTTTTTCTGCCTGTTTTGAAAGAACCAAAAGTCACAGGCTCAAGCGTTTCATCATAGATTTGTGGGTTTTTTTTTTCTTTTAACTTTAAGCTTAAACTTACTGCAGTCCACTCATGTACAGTCACACACACAAACCACCTCCACACACTTTCACTATCTTACTCAGCGCAGGCGACGTATAGAAAATCTCCATATAAGTCACTCCTCCTCTCTTGTGCTTCCTCTGCTGCAGTCTGAGCAAAAGTTAGAAGGAACAATAAAGACCCAGACCACAGCCCATCCCACCACCACCTCACCTTCCCTCATCTCTTCACCCCCACACACATGAAAAGACTGATCCTTCCATGCCACTGTTAATGGCGGGGACATTATTCATCTCTCCAGCCAATTTGAGCTCCTTTTCTTTCAGGAATAGAGGCACAAGGGGTTGAGGGGAGTCAGCGAAGAGTATTAAATATGTAGAGGAAGATGGACAATGGTGCGGCAGAATAAAGAGGGGCAGGAGAGGTGGGAATGAAGAAGGACAGGAGGTGCGTGGCGATGGCGTCGAGGCCGAGTTAGTTAGTGAGAGGACGTGAGGGAAGGAGACAGGAATGAGGAGCCGCCTCGCGTGTGTGATGGATGTTTGTGTGCTCTCAGCTGTGACCGTTGAGAGGGACGTCACTTTGACAGTGTGTGACAGGCTGTAATCAAGCCTTCTTAACGCTCATCTGAGGTCAAATATAAATCAAATTAAGACGCTTCTAGTCTGAAAACCCATGTCTGTAAACACGTGCTGCGCACAGCTAAATGTGATGCAAAGCAATGAAATAACTTAAACTGTGAAAAGCTTAAGTTTCCAGAATGCCTCAAAAACTTTTGGACAAACTTAAATCTGCAGTGCCGATGAATTATGGAGCTAAAATCAATGTTGTGTCATCGTGCCATCTTCATTAGAGGGCTTTTTGATAGCGGGCCATCGGGTCCTACAGGAGTATGTGTGCCTGCAAAAGCTATTAAAAGAGTCTCCAATCTCCGTCCATGTGGTAAAAGACAGTATTTTTGGTGTCACATCCAGTCTGCCTGTCAGGGAGAATGTACGGTGAGGGGCCCGGGCAGAGGAGATCATAAAGTAGACTGTGATTGACGGTATCTTAATGGGGGAGGACGGATCAATAAGTAATATCAGCAGGTTTTAATTCAAGGCAACACGCATAAACCTTTACCAACTTCACAATGTCACTCAGTGTTCATAAAAGTTTTCTCCACATCCCCTCGGACAAAAAGAGATAAATCCATCAAAAAGTCGTCTCAGTTTTATGGTCTCCCCTCCCTCCTCTCTTCTTTCCCTCCTTTCATCCCCCCCTCATCTCCATTTTGATGTCTGTCTATTAGCAGAGGGTGAGGCCTTTCCTGCTCTCACATCCAGGGGCTAAATTAGCTCAATCAGCCCCCTTTCACCTCTCTTCCGTGGGCTTCAAGCTGAGTGACACACTGCTCCCCTGGGAGGGAGGGAGGAGTCACACACACACGCACACACACACACACACACACACACACACACACACACCGAGCCCAGCGGCCAGAAGAAGACTATAGAGGGAGGGACGAGGAGGGTGGGCAGGTAGAGGGAGAAGTCGTGGTGAAGAGGAGGAAGGATGAAATGAAGGCTTGGTTGAGGAGAGGCTGAAGCTTCGTCTCTCCCCGTGCTGTCAGAGGATCAGCTCTGAATGGAGCTCCTCATTCGCAGCTTGTTGGAACACTTAAGAAAAACCCATGTGATTATTTCACTTCTCCCGCTCCCTCACCCGTCTGCAGGGCTCAAGGTGCTGCGCCAAACCCGCTTCAAGAGGCCCAACCATCAGATAAAGAGGTGATGAGTGTTGCTCAGTCTGCCTCCCCTCACGCCCCCGCCCCCCCAACGCTCCATGCCAGGGCCGAACTCTGCCTTCCCGTGCCAACATCTCTTAAATTGCACCTTCATGTTTGATTTGTCTCAACCCTTTTCCTCTCTCGCTCTTACTAAACAGCCACCCAAGTATCTGTGGAAGTGCAAGGCAGGCACTTCTGCTGCGGTAATAGCAGTGCGTGTATGTGAGTTGGGGGGGGAGATGGGCGAAAAGGTGGTGATCAGAGTGAGCCATAAGATCTACTCCTTGCAGCTCTACAGGGATTTATTAGACCGGGGAGTACATTAGCATCATAAAGACCCGGGAGAATGGGCCTGTGGATGGGCTGCAGACACCACCACTACACTTTAACATGCTCTGCAGCGTCAGGCAGTGTGAGTGTGTGTGTGTGTGCAGATGAGGAATAAGATTACCCCGATTTAACTTGAGAAAGGCTGTTAAATGGTTTATGGATCATCCTGAAGCAGCCATGGACTAATACATCAGGAGATGATGGAACGAGCTGCAAAAGAGGAAAAAAAAGAGGAGGCAGGTGAAATTTGAAGGCGGCCAGCTCTGGAAAAAAAAAATGTAAGTCCAGTAAACTTTATTAGTATTTTCTTGTTAGCGGTGTGTACTGGGAATGCTGTCCTGCTATGGTGGGGATTTTATGAAAAAGGTTTTATTTTATCAGGGCAAAAAAAGATGACCAGTATCCCCTACAGCTTTCTGCACAAGAAAACATACTGAGCATCACTCAGTTCTGCCGGTGAGCAAACAAAACATGAGGTCGGCTTCTTAAGAAGTGTCTCAAAGAGGTTAATTGCACAGCAGCTCAGTCCTTCCCATGACTGCTGAAACAGGAGAGAGTTGAAGGAGACACTGGGACCATTTTCTGCAGTGTAGATCTGTGGTGCTCCCTGGTGGACAGACGATGTAACGACATTTAGCAAATTTATCCTTCTGCCTGTTTACGGCAAATTTTACTTTTCTTCAACTACACTCCAGCTTTTTATCTGTACTGTCACAAAATCTGTCTCCCAGAATATCCTTGTTTCCCAATTTTTAAAACGTATTTAACTTTATTTGGTTTTATTTCTAAATGCAAAAGAGGCCTGTAGACGTTTGTTTAGACGCATGCACATTTCTTCACCAAATTTCATCATTTGATCTTAAAATTTCTTCTTCTTCTGACTTTCACTCTTTCTCAGGACACTTACACTAACCATAACAAGCTGGAAACCTAAAATTGATAAAGATGAGATGTGTTTTCGGGTGAAAATGTCAATAAACTACATTTTTAAAAAGTCTATGAAAACACAGATATTGTTCATTTTAAAGGTTTAACTGCTGGACACAATACTTCACCCTGGAGAGTTCACCCTCAGTCAAAACAAAGCAATATTTATGTGCAAACCCAATTAATAAGTGCACGCGCGCACACACACAGATTTCTCAAGTCATATGAATAAAGAAACACTAACAGTCAGTGGATGGATTCTGGTAGAACATTTTATATTCTCAGTAAAGTCAGAACCACTTTTCCCTGTGTAGTTTGCTCTGCAGAGCGCCCTCTAGTGGAAGAGCAGAGGAGGCCTGAGCAGCTCTTTGGAGTGTCGGCTGGGTGACAGTACAACATCAGTCAAACTGTGGCTGATCGGGAAAAGGCACAACACTGGCAGACGGACAGAGACAAACGCACAGTCAGCGCTCCCACTCCATGGCAACCACAACTCTCGGCTCAGAGTTTGTGCGAAGTCAGCCATCTTCCAGTCTCCATGGAAACCAAAGTCAGGGAGGGCGGAGGCGCGGCGAAACCCGCCGGCCGGCTTCAGTCTGACCAGAACCACTGGTGAAGCTTACATTCATAAAATGAGCAATCTGAATTCAATCGAATCAAAGAATCACCTTTCATCTACGTCTGGCTCCAAATTTCAAGGTTAAAACAGAGAAAAATAAAAGCCCAATCATATAAAAATGGCATCAAAAATGTACAGAATTACTTCATCTCTCTGAAGTCAGCTGAAATCTGAAGTTCACAAACGGCTCCCCACTCCTTCCCCAGTCAAACATTGGTGGCTTAAATTATAGTGTGCTTACTGAACATGGTTTTGAGAAGAAAGGGTAGTTTTGGAATAAAATTGAAACAGAGCTAAAACAACAAATACAAATAAAATACATTTAAGTGGCTTAGTGGCATATAACATCTGAAATAAATCTTATTCCATCATTCTTCCATGTACAAATTCAGAACAATAACATAGTTTCCAGTGCTTTGGGAGATAAAATAAACAACAAACTATATAGTAAAGAAAACAACCACTTCTTTTAATCACAAAAAAAAAAAAACCCACCAAAGTTGTTTTTTTTTTTTTTTTTTTCCTCCTCCTTTATCGGTACTGATCATAAGCTAAATCAAATCAAAGCCAAGCCCCCAGGTTTACCGCAGCAGAGGTACAGCTCAGGTCCACCTCAGCCTGCCTCAACCGTCACTGAGCCAGCTGCAGCCAGTGGGTTCACAGATTCCCTTTACTGTAGGTGGCAGCTGGAGCCGCAGACAGGAGCTCTACCTCTGCAGCCGGCAGCTTCACTCCACTCCACTCGGAGGGACTGAAGCGCAGGAGACTCGTTAACGTGCCGATTTGAAAAGAGCCTCAAGGCTGCAGTGTGTGCATCGTATGTATGTGAGACACTGTGTGCACTGTTACAGATGCGTGTCGTAGATGAGCGTCTGCACGCTTAGCGCACGCCTGTTTGTGAACCGAGAGAGAGCGTGAATGCATGAACGTGTGTGCTAATGCTGTGCTTTTACAGTGAAGATTACACTACTTCAGCCGTTCAGACATCTTTCCTTCACCCGGGCCTCTCGTACAGGCCGGGCCCCGTCATTCGGTGAGAAACATGAAAGGTTTATCTCCAACAAGGGTAAAGCTGGTACAGAAGCAAACTCGAAAGAATTTACAGGCATAATAGAAGTTGAAACTAAGTCTAAACTCTGCTCATGACCTCTGACCTATAAAAACATGCCTTTGAAGAGCAGCAGCTGCAAAAATCAAAAGGCACATTGATAGCGGTTACGAGGCTGACGCCGCTCAGGTCAACATCTGCCTCTGCTGAGAAAAGATCCTGCCTGTGTTTTCTGTTGCAGTACCTGAGTATTCTGACACCTCACAGGTTTGGTTGACACAGTTTTTTGAAGACTATCAAATGGTCTTCTCTACTCTCTCACCAGAGTCGACATGCTTTACAGTGTCTTCTTCAGGTAAAGGTCATGACAGTGTCAAGTGTTACATGCAGAAACCGGGGGACGGCAGCGTGTGTGCACGTGTGTGTGTGTGAGAAGACAACGCTTACAGCCACAAGTGGGGTAGATGCGATGAATGAAAAGAGCCTCTGCCTCTTACAGTAAATTGTCCATCCAGTGAGCTATAAAATCTTTCCTATAATGTGGACACTTTAAGAATACACTTCGGCTTAGCAGACTAACACGGATCTTTGTCAAACACCAAACAGCTAGTGCTAGAGGCCAAAGCAAACTGTGGAATAACAGATTGAGGAAGAGAACAATGTGACTGGACTGCAACCCCATCGGAGAAATTATGCATGCAGGACCACAAAGCTATTTCCATTTTATTCACTATCGTCCTTTCAATCATTTACGGTTGCTAAAAGAGGTTGATGTAAGGAGAAAATAACTTGTCCTTGATCGAGTGAGACAATGCACTCGGTTGTCCTTGTATCTGATAACTTCAGTCTAATTAACAGCTGCTTTTGTGCCTTGTTCAATTATGATTCAGAGCCACCTTTATGGAAACAAGGCCGAATGTGCTATACGACTCCTGACCTGGCAGTGTTGGTTCACCCCGTGTAAATGCTCAGTCTGTTGGGTAAAGTTTCAAGCTGCTCAGTTTATCTCACATGCACGTGTGTGTGTGTGTGTGTGTTTGTGTACAAATGTCTATTCACTATACAGAATGTTTTCAGCTGTGTGAGTGCTGTGTACCGTCTTTTGCTCGTGCTGTTAAGGATAACTGTACCGGAAATGGTTGTCGTGGGTAGGATTGTGTGCTGTGTGAGTTCTGGGTGAATGACGTCATGTCCGGTGGCTGTTGTATGTGCTGTACATGTGTTGCGTTTTTCCAATGTACTGCTGCTTTTTGTGCCGTTTTACATTTTTTACCGCAACTTCTCCGAAACCTCTGCATGTGCCTGTTCACATGTTTGTGTGAGTGAATGTGTGTGTGTATGTAGGCGTGTGTCTACAGTATGTCTCCATCCTCTATGCTGAAGCTGGATCTGCGGCTGGAGTCAACCGAGGCTTCAGGGGACATCGCAGAGAGCAGGGGGTCTCCGCCTATAGGGGACAAGGGCTCGTCCATCATCAGGAAGCCCAGGTCGCCTCTCCTCCCCTGGACATCCAGTCCGCCCAGGTCGCCTAGCCCCGACATGCCGTCTGAGAAGCCGGATATCCCATCACACAAGTCCAGCGACTGGGCAAAGTCAAAGGGCTGGGAGCTGCCTACAGATGGGAACTGGATGGGTGGCTGGGGCTGCAGGTGGTGGGGGAGCGGTGGCAGCTGCCTGGGCTGAGGCTGAGCCTGGCCCTGGTGATGGAGGTGGCTTTGCGGGAGGAAGTGGTGCTGCTGGGCCTGGGGGTGAGCCTGGTTCTGTGATAAGTGCTGGGCCTGGTGGTGGGCTTGTGCCTGGTGGTGAGACAGGTTCTCCTCTGGGCTGGCCTCTTGTTTTATATAAGGAGCCATCAGGTCAGTGGGGTTCAGGCCAGAGGGAGAGTTGCTGGGGAGGCCATGCAGACGGGCCTGCATCTCCAACTCCTGCAGACAGTGGGTGGAGGCCATCATCAGTCTCAATGCATTTTGTTGTGACTGTGTTTCTCTGCATGTGTGTGTGTGGGTGTGTTACCTGGATGCGTAGCAACAGGTGTTTGTTAGCCATCTCCATCCTTTTGAAGTTGTTCTCCACCTCTCTGGTCCTCTGAACATCCTTCTGCATGCGTTTGATGTACTCTACAGAGGCTCGCAATATAGTGCCTTTGTTCCAGCGCACATCACTATGCGCACAGTAAAAGACAAACAGCCAGTTTTCGTAGGTAAGTAACTGGCAGTGAATGATTTAATTCAAATACTTCACACACACTGAAAATCCATGTAGCAAAAGCAACTCACAGGTCATTGGTTTTGGGGATCATGGTGCCCAGTTCTTTGATACGATCATTGATGTTGAATCTCCTCCTCCTTTCAACTATTGAAGAGGAACGAAGGGACAAAGGGAAAGACATGATGAGGACAACAGTGCAGAGATCTCAAAGGCATGAAAGAGGGAGCAACAGATAACTTCTTTAAGGCAGATTGTGTCCTTTGGAACTACAAAGGCCAGTTCTCAAGTACATGTATTGTATGAATTGTATGCATCAACACAGACAGTAAAGGTGACACAGAGGGTTTAATTCTGCAGCTGAAGAGTTGGCGTTACAGTGCATATGAGAAAAGTGTAGATCAGTGGATTTCTCTCTCTCTGCACACACACACACACACACACACACACACACACACACACACACACACACACACACAGTCACAGGCAATTACACTTAGGTGCCAGAGCAGCAGAAATGACCAGGTTAACCATCCACCCACTAGTTGCACTATGTCAGCTAAATCAGTGCAAGGCTGTATAAAACTGTTTCTGCGTGTGTGTTGATGAGTGTGTACGTGTGTGTGTGCATATGTTTCCAAGGGCATGTGCAGTACTGGGATGTGTAAGCAGAAATGTGGGTAAAGCTGCATGCAGCGGGAGAGACTCACTCAGATTGTGGTTGTCTTTCTTCTGTCTCTCCTTGGCCAGCGCACGGGCTTCTGCATCTTTGCAATAACAAAAAATGATTAACAAACTGTGTCTCAACAGGAACAGTGTTTCAATGGTGTCGACAAATGCTACAACATCAATTACAGGACCGGGCAAATGTTTTACAATCACTCAATGTCAAACTGTCTTTTATGGAACTTAGAACATCTCAATTATTTCAGTTCAGATGATTTCCTTGTTCTTCCTTCGACTTTCGCACCTGACAGTTCTCGTTTGATGGTCAGGTTGGCAGGACAGGAGTTACTGGTCATAGCAATGGCTGGGCCCTTCATCCCAGGACCTGTGTACACGTCCAGGTGACTGCTAGACAGGGGGAGCTGGGGAGGGCACGCACACACACAGCCACACATACACACAACAAATTTACACGTTTAGGAAAGCATCAATCTACGCAATTAATTTAAAACATGTCAGATCTAAACAGGTGCAGCTCATAGATCTGTGACACAAATGAGGGAGTGAAAATGTACGCCTCTGTGCAATGACGGCCGGCTCGTGTGAGAGTGAAGGAAGCCGTGTGAAAGCTTTGTCGTTCACGAACAGATTGGTTTGAATGAAACAGATGTTCAAAGAGCTATGATCTAGTTCTAAAACAGCTTGCAAAGAATAGAATCAACACAATGGAAACTCAGTGCCTCTGCTAAAGGCTACAGTTTAACATGCTGTCAAATGATATAAAGTAAGAGTTATGTGATTTGATTTACCTATAATGTGAGAGGACTGGGTCTTGAATCAAATTTAAAAGGTAATTAAAACACAAAGTAATGCTGAATCAAACTCAAATCACTCTGGTGTTAAATCTGAATTATTTCCCTCTTTTTTCTAGACTACTGCACTTGTTTACAGCTTCTTTACACTTTTATAAGCACCTTTATAAAGTCAGTGTCCATGTTTAGTGTGCTGTAAAGAATAGATAGCAGGAGATAATGCAATAATATCACACCTAAGAGCAGCCTGCCAAACACACAGCAATGATTGACTATCATCCTGTCTATCTTATCTCTTTTTATGGCTTCTCCACAGCTCCTGAACTCGTTCTTGTGGAGTGGTCTCCTAACTCTTGCACTTTAGACGTTGCACAACAGCTGTGATTTAGTTTAGGACGGACTCCTAAAAAGATGTGATTTCCTCTTTTGGTTGTACTGTATAGTTTGAGTGCAGGGAACTTCTCATGCATCGTTAGCACTGTTGTCGCAGTCCCTGAAGCGAGGGCACTGTGACACTGCTAATGAGGCCTGAGAGATAAAGAACTTAAAGGAAGAGATACCTTATCTGCCGGCTACTGTGTCAGCTGTGAGATCAAACACATCCACGCGCATAAATACACACACACACAACTAAAGGCTTGCATCTGTATGTAAATGATATGCTCTCTAAACGAATGCTAAGATTACATCTAAATCTTCACCGGTGAGGAGGAAATTACAGTGTTGTGGTTTACAATTCTACCATTTAGAAAATATTAAATATAAAAAAATAGAGGCCATTCTTCAAATACCGATGCACTGTATTGTATCAGCTGCACGAGAACTGAAGTTGACCTGTTTCGATATGGAAAATCACATCTTAAAGTGTCTAGTTCATCACATTCAACAACATAATGCGACTGGTAACAGAGGTGATTTTGAGGTGACATTCTTAAATACTTCAAACATCATTTAGGACAAAAACTTACATATTATCTGCTTTTCACTGTAGGTTTTCTGCATCATTATAAGAGGTAAAATCCCAAAATAATCTCCTCCATGCTTCTGCACTGGCCTCCCATGTCCTGGCCAGGCAGCTTATCTCCTCCACTACGCCCCTCTCCAGTGGGAACCCATCTAACTCCACTGAACAAGGCGACTCAGTGTGGCTCAGTGTAACCATCCATACACACTCACACACACACACTTCAAGAGTCAAACTGCTCACTTGTGCCTGGTATTCAGTGGTGCTTTGACTAAACTTTGAGATTCCAAGAATTCCATGGAGTTTGCTGCTGTAATCCCCATCAGGATTAGCAGGTGAGGTTTACTCACTGGTGTCAGTTGGGAATAAGGCACCGTGTTTTCTTTCACAGTATCTGCAATATGCTCGGAAAATGCAGCGCAGCTAACATATTGATCTGTGCTTTATTGTGCTGGCTTTACACACACTGATCATCCTCAGGGCTGATCAATCGCCTAATCTAAACATCAGAGTGATGTTACAAATACCCACACAGACACACACACAGACACATTCATGCAGACACACTCACACTGATTAAACCAATCAACCACAGAGGATACACTCTGAGATAAAGCTACAAGAGGCTGTTAGAGTTTCTCTCCCTCTCTCTCTCTCTCTCTCTCTCACACACACACACACACACACACACACCTCTGAAGCAGTGAGCCACACAGATCACCATACAACGAGCTGAGCCTGCACTTGCTGAGATCTGCTAATGTTCATTCTTCAGTTGCACGGTGAACCCCAACATGATGCTCAACATCAATTCAAACACGCAAGAATTTGTGATTCCAGTCCTGCAGAACCACCGATCACGTGGAAAAAACAAACCAACCGAAAAAAAAAGACAGCTCTAAAAATGAAAACCTCACCCACCCCACCACCCCTGCGTAGCTCGTTTTATAATCAGTGACCCGTGGCTGGGAGTTAGAGTCTTCACTGCATCCATCAAAACTGTGGCTCACTAAGAGAAAAAGCTGAACTCCTACGACACAAACCAAAGTCATTTTAAAAGAGTCTGACAAACAGCAAACACTTCTCTGTCTTACCAGCTGAATTTGATCTCCTTCAATAACTTCCACAATTGCATACGTCTTACTCATCTCCTTCATCCTCCACTCCTCTCCCTTGGCCAGCGTTCGCTCCTCTCTATCAGGAACCAGCAGCACATGCAGCTCTGTGTGGCACCGCCGCCCCTGTCCTGTGAGACTGACCTGGGCAGCACCGATCCCGTCTTTCTTCTACCTCCGCTCCCCACCAAACAAGAGTGAACTTTCCCCTAACTGGACTTTCAGCCTGTTTTCCCCTTGCACAAATTGCCCTCATCCCCCCTTTCCCTCCTCCCTTCTTTTCCTCCCCCTCTCCTTCTCCACCTCCCTCTCTCTCTGAATGTCTTGTAAACAAGTTGAACTCTAACTGCTGGCAGTTTAATTGTTAATTTTCTGAGTTTGTTCCCTCAAACACAAAGCATGGTACAGTCCTCGCCTGACATGCTCATCCCTACTAACTGTGTCCACCGTGGTTAAAGTAAGGAATGCGAAGTGTTTAAGTCAATTATACACTATTGCATGTGTGTATGCGAGTTTGTGTATATGGCTGCATAAAGACATAACCCACTGCCTCCCAGGAGAGGTTTAGTGCAAAAATGACTGTGGCTGCCTTGCATCATTTGTTACACTCATTGTGGTTTAACAGGACTAACGACACCATCACCATCTCTAATAACAGCAGCAAAAACTAACAGCGTTAACAATAAAAGAGAAGGCTGACAAAGACAGAGAAAGACTGAACAGATGCAGGAACAGTGATTACAGGAACTACTGAAAAGCCAACGTCTGAGTACTGATGACTCGGCATATCCAAACCTATGACTCATTTAGGCCAGACTGGTCCCAAAATATAACCTGAAGTGGATTAGAGTTTCAGCCAAAACAAGTCCAGTGAATACAGCTTTGGAGAATTCTAGTGTGGTACTCTAAAGGTGACACATTTAAAGGTGTGTAACCGATGTGGACCAGAACAGAACATATGTTGCGTAGCAATTTGGGAACAGCGAATGTATTATTTATTAATTATAAAGTACAATTACCTGTTTATTGGTCAGTTTATTATAGTTTACCTTTTTCAATAATTCAGTAATGATTTAAATAAGGCCATTGGTGAATCACCTCATGCCACTGGAACACTTTTTGGCAGACCACTTATTTGTGTCGCTTTTCTTCTCAGTAAAAGATGCATCAAGTCGAGCCAAGACAGTACATAACCCATAAATCACAAATTTGCCTCAAAGGGTTTTACAATCTGAACTGCATATGACACCCAGTATCCTTCAGAGGCAGATGGATGCAAAGTCGTATAAAAGTCACAGTAACACGTTGTGGGTGGGCCGGCTCCACTTACTGTGTTTGGCATCTGGACAGGGTCAATGTATCCCTGAATGTCATCGTAATTGGACTGCATGCTGATGATGTCATCAATGACCTCATCCATCTGAAAAAAAAAAGCAGGAGAAGAGCGTTACTTGAGTGATTTTGACAAGTTTAAACAGCGATTAAAAAAACTGCACATTTCCATGTTTAGCAAATATCACACAGACGACTGTCACCACTCGTACGTTAATTAAAGCGACTGAAACCTGATGTAGGCCTCCAGGTGAACTGGCCTGCAGGTGCATGTCTCACTCAAGACTTAAATGATAACTTGTATGTCACGAAGGCTAACTAGAAAGACTATTTTCTCTCAGAGAGACTGAAGAAAATGAGGTCCAGAGTTGGAGAAAGGGGAGGAGGAGAGCTGGTCAAAGTCTGCATGGTTCAAAGGGCCTTACATTCTGCTGCTTCTCTGTCCCTTGTTAAGCTGTAATTACTCTCGCAAGGCCATAATGGAGCAATTAAATTCCAATGATAGCCACTCTCAGTTATCGCAAGTTAGTCAACACCTTCGTCTGCTCACCTACTGTATGCGCGACACATTAACACCAAGGCTTTTACAAATGCTGCTCCAGCCTACCGAAGACCAATTATATCATCGCGGTGCGTTCATAAAATATGGAGATCACGTCACTTTGCAGGTAACAGTCAATCCTCATAATTTTATACAGGAGTGTAATTAAGTCATATTTTATGGTTATTTGTTCAGTCTGACTATTGTAAATTGTACTTTATAACATAACCAGGATTTAATGTTTATGCGTTTATGTTTGCACCACTGTAGGATTCTTGCAGCGTGAACCTCTTTTTCGTGGCTGGAGCCGATGTTGAGCATAGCCATGGGGCTGTTGGGGGCGCTGTTTCCAGACATGAGCTGCTCGGTGCGCATATGTGGGGAGTGGAGGGGTGGGGGGGCAGATGCCGAACCCCCCGTAGGTCCCATGTTTGTGGGAGGAGATGGCGGCACCAGCCCTGCGACTGCATGGACTGTCTATGGACAGAGAGACAGAGACGGTGCTGACATTGGTGAATGTGCTGCAGTGCTCTGTGGAGCTCATCTAATGTGAGACTGACAGACCTAAACAGTGATACAGAGCAGAGGCATCCAGAAAAGTACCTGTTTGGTGGCATAGGTGGTGGACAGGTATTCTTTCACCTGTTGCTTCAGGGACTGACGGATGTGGTAGTCTGTGGGATTCTCAAGGTGGGTCTGTACCTGTATCAGGGTCAGACAGCAGAAGAATGTGACCAATTCTCATTCCATTATCAATTTTGCACATTGGTCCAATTCTTCGCTGAACCTGTTAATGATTCCTTTTTTACCCGTTACTGGTGGAAACGCATTATATTCAGGATTTATCGTCGTACTTAGTGTTGGATTATAGACACAATCTGTAATCCAAATATAAACAAAAGCACTAAAAGCTGCTGTTACTCCCAAATTGACTGGCATCTCTTTTGAAGGACAAATACAACACTGACTGAGAATTTATGGTCAAAAATAACAAAATTGGCCTGTACACATACATTACAACGTAAACTGGAGCAAAAAACATTCAAAGATGACCATAAATGATTCGATCTGAGTCAGTTTATCATTTACATTTTCAATCCATTTTTAATTTCAGTACTCTGAAAGATGCACTTGCATGAGCTCAAACAGATGCAGCTGTAGGTGTAAGCCAACAGAGACACTTGTATCCAGATTTTCACTGCAATCATTCCTTCTTGCCAAAGTAGCCTACTTTTAAACTACACCCACAGATTTGAGCATTTTTTCCCATTTTGCAAAGGCTCAATGAAACACAAACAAAAACAAAAAAGCTTAACAATGATGACGCTTCCATATACACAAATTTTCATTAATACATGAATTAATTACATTTTAATTAATACATTAACATTTAGGGTGTTATATAAGCTTATTAGCTCAGCATGGTTCAACACCAATATTTAAAAAAGACAATACATTGAGTATGTGCATCAGAGGAGTAGCCCTTTATCCCTGTCCCATAACACTGTGGCACTGAGAGCATTAATATAATAGCAATGACTACAGGAGCAAAGCCACACTAAATCCTATGGCGTGGCCACAAAGAGCAATGCACTGGCCTCATTCCTTCACATCAAAGAGTAAGAGGCCTGCTCCCCATTACTCCAGAGAAAGACTCAACTCCTCGGCCCTCCAACCCCCTCTGTTTTATAACCAACAGCAGGATTATATCAAATGAACCAGAAACTTTTCAATAAATACATGTTTTTACACCTTCATGCTACTTTGTGTTCACATGTTTTTTTACAGCAAATCTTGACACTTTGGATAAATACACGCGACGGGCTGTCAGCTTTAAATATGTCTGGGTGTCATGAGCCAGACGAGCAACTATTCAGTCATAACAATTCGATCTGCTGGGCCCAACTCTGTCAGCACGGATGACGTCCAAAAAACACAGTGCAGGAGGCATGACAGGCTCGTGAGACTGATGGACAGACAGCTCACCTCGTCCACAAAATCTGAGGGGAGACACTGACAACTCTGAACACACATGCATGCACACAGAGAAAACTGTTGATACAGCCAACTGCCTCACACGGTTACCAATGCATACAAACTGTGCAGATTTACGGTTCAAAATACCATAAAGCAACGCAAACACGCATATAATGCACTATTGCACAAACACACACACGCACAAACACACACAGCATCAAAGATAAGGACACACGCAAGCATCTTAGGAATCGGGCAAAATGTCACTTCAGCGTTATCTTCCCTGTCTGACTCAGACTATCTACATCGCTCCTGTCTGTCCTATCGCACAACATGTCAAACCTCTCTTATCTGCCTGTCTCCCTCCGCCCTTCTGTCCTCCTGCCTGCTTGCTGCTCCACTGCATTTTTCTCTCGGCCTTTTTTCAAATCTGATCCCCGATTTTCCGCAGTGTGGCAGTGCTGCTGTGTGAGAGGCCACAATGTCCAGTGAAGTCCTCGCCACATCCACGTGTGAGCGGATTAATGGTAGTCCCACAGCCCCCTGTCCTTTTCAAAGCCCCCTTCTCAGCCAACGTCTTTTCTCTCCTCTATCAGTCTCCTCAATGGCATCTGTTTAGCGCTTTGTCTTTGTGTTGCGTTTGCATTTTGGCCAGAAGTGAGGCACAGAGGTTTTCATACACTCATTACTAATTCATATATTTTTCTTCTCCTGCCAAAATATTTTCAAATAAGTCATTTCCAACCTTCAGATTATGTATCAGTCATTATCAAAAGCATACAGTCCAATGAAGTGATGAGCATATCAACATAAAAATCAACTGTTCCATCAGTTTCAAGTCAAAATGTCAAACATTCACTGATTCCAGCTTCTCAAACTTGAGGACTTGCTGCCTTTTTTTTCTTTCTTTTTTTAAATTTCATATTGAACTCAATATCTTTGACTTTTTCACAGACAAGTAATCCAAAGTCATCACCCCGGACTCTTTGATGGCCATGTTCAGACATTTGGCTAATTGAGCATTAATTGCAACAAATGATAATTAAAACGATGCAGCCTGACTGACCTTGAGAACCTCCACAGGGACCTGCATGCTTTGGTAATGCTGTGGGGTGCTAATGGCTGGGGTGGGTGCAGGTGGCCCAGCCATGCGATGCTGCATGTATTGCAGGGCTGCATTCTGCTGCTGCTGCTGCTGCTGCTGTTGCTGCTGTAGCTGCTGCTGCTGCCTCTCACGCTGCTCCTCTTGCTGCAGCTGGTCTCGCATCAGCTGGACACACAAACACACACACACACACACACACACACACATCACAGGAATATTCATTACAGCATTGTGACCTATAAACTGACTGTAGTGGGTGATGCTCCTTTTGGCTTTTTCAACTGTGGACAAAACAAGCTGGCATCTCATAAACAGAGCATGACTGGTGACTCACACGTTTAAAAAGCACCATGTAAGAAGAGCATGTACAGTAAAAGGCGAATAGCAATGCCAGATTTATCAGTGGAAAAAATGATTCCTGCTGATAGACGCCCTTCAAATAAATGACACGCCCAAAATGCTCTGACATTGCCCAGAGTGTGTTCCTCTCCAGTATCGACTCAATCAAACAGACTGTGATATCCACAGCTAATAACTGGCTTGCATGTGCTGCATTTTCGATGGTGGAGGGTAGTTGTGTTGTACCTGCATCCGCAGTCCGATGCGTGAGGCCATTGCTGGGGGGCGAGGGGGCAGGGGAGGGCGAGCCGACGTCAATGCACCGCAGTCCAGCCCGAGAGGTAGAAGAAGCTGTGGGGGAGAAAGGAAGGGAGAAAAATGTGTGTGTTGGGCCAGAGGAAGGAAAAAACAAGAGGGATGGTGGAAACTAACAGACTTGCAGGTAAAGTTAGATCTGCTGTAAAATGTAATCCCCTCTATCAAAGGCCTGCAGCGATTCCTAAACAAGAAGAGTGGCCACCAAGAGTGGATGCAGTGTAACCACTGAACCTCGGCTGACAAGTTCTCTCTGCAGAGAGTCAAGGTGTAATTGTTAAGGGGTGCAGTCCTGATAGGAAGAGAGACGTGGGAGGAGAAGGGGAAGTGTGCAATGTTGTGATGCACTTTTTTAAATATGTTAACTGATCCGTGTCTTTGTGGTCAGGTGCTCTTTATATTATACATTGACTTACACTGACTCGTGTAAGTTTTGTCTGTGTTTCTGTATTAGTGAAATTGATTCTAATGCTATGTTCATGCTAATTATGACACTACTATGTCCATTCAAGCTTGGCTAAATACATATTCCCGACACAGAGATGAAACTTACTCATCATAGTCTGTTTCAGACAGCAAACAAACATATTTTCAGCATTAGCAGCCACCTGTTGCTCCGCTTACAGGTCTCACCTGAAACCTTTATCCTGATGCACCACTGGGCAAGTTATGTCGTCCACTCACATGCACTCCATGCTCCCACTGAATCACCCAACTTTTTACAAGCTGTAAGACTCCTAATCCTATTTAGTGTGTATGGCTTAGAGCACCCACTGCCAGTGTCTCTGTGAGTCTGTACGAGACCTTGAAGAACTGTCCAATCAGGCCGTTTAAAGGATGTGCAGTGATGCTCATGTGATGTCTGATTTGTACACAAACATACAAGGGCTTTTCACGTCTAGGCGTCACTATCTATAATCTATGATGGTTTTTTGTATCTCAAATGTACTGTCTTTACAAACAATTAAGAATATTACCTACATCGAATACATCTTTCAATTGTCTCTTTGTCAATGTGAGTTGGGTTTAGGATCCATAAATCACACATCCCACAGCCCTGTTTTGATATCTGAATGGTGTTTTGTAAATTCACCTTTGCTTTACAAACTTTCCCAGTCATGTAAGGAGAAGACAAAAAGGAAATAATAATCAAGTGGCTTTGAATAAATCTCTGTAACACAGTTATGGGATGTCATTTAGCTCTAAGTGAGCACACCACCTAGGTATTATTGACTGTGTGTAGTATTGCACTGGGCTCTGTCATATCTATTCTCAGGCCCCCAAATGTCCCTCCAAAAAAAGGATGAATTGTGAGACACTCCCTCGATCATGGTGGAGAGCTCTTGTGGCAGTCAAGTGGTCTTGTTCTTGGGTGATCATGTGAGCAGAAGTGAACACCCATCAACCCTTCACAACACGTCCTCCTCTTTTCTCTCACGCATACACACTCACAAACACGCATGCATGCACACACTCAGTGGGGAGTCCCAGGACTGAAAGTTCCCCTTCTGCAATGACTTGTGTTCATGCCCTGAATAACAAAGCTGGGACCCAAAAAGGTGTGATGAAACCCACCAAGGCCCAGGTTTCTACTCTATTCTCATGTGTAATGGTAATGTGCTGTGAGACAACTAGACACAGAGAAGCAGTGACAGGGACATCAGGGTCTAAACAGCCAATCAGAATCCGATTCCTCCAGTCTCTCATCAGAAACACTGTCTGTATATGGTCATAAAGAGAGAAAGACACAGAGAGAGAGAGAAAAGCTCATTGTGCGTGAGGTACAATAAGAAGGGCAGCTCCTATTGAGGACTGAAGCCGCCTGTTGTCCGAAGTGTACATTTCAGCACCCGAGGGGGCACACACTGCCCGCTTTGTGCCCACTGGATGGCCCACATGAAAAACACACACCCATGCAGACAAACACATTGAAACGCACACATTCCAACATAAACATGGAGCAGAACTTGCACTAAAGGACAGGCTGACTCCACGTTAGCGGCTCCAAAATTCCAAAATGGACTAAAATATTCTCATATCCATAAACAAAGAGCACGGATCACAGCAGGGATTTTCCTATAACACTCAGAGCTTCTGCACCTAGTGCTAGCTTTCAGGACTGGCCCTCTCGTAGTGGGGTCATCTCTTTCAAGGTGCTCACTCACACTGACAAACAAACAAGTGTGGTGATACACATACACACAGTGGTGGAATGCTGCACAGTGTATTTATAGAGACTGACAAATGGGGTGATTACGTCTCCAAACTCAATCGGGAAGGTAGGAATGCCAGCCAGATGAGGACGTGTACTCTGTGCTTAGAGGGTCTATGGATAGACCAGTATGTTGTACAGACTGTGAAGCCCTTTGAATGAGTAAAGAAGTTCCAAATTCATCAGGTTTGCTTAATAATGTCAGCAAGTGAAGATCACAGTCTCTGCAAAAGGAAACTGCTTATGACACCAGAGGTGGCAGCTGCAGTGTTTACATAACACTACCAAACTTTCCAACGTATGTGAAGTATGTATCATATAGCCTCCAACAGTGACTAAACCTTGATGCATAATATATATATCCTGCATCCATGCATACACACACACACACACACACTGACAGGATATCACTTCCTGATATCATATGGTGACACACTGCTACCAGGCAGCATGATCTCCCACATGGGCCTTCCCATTGCCTGGCATCCACTGGGGTAAGCAGGCATCTGTGACGCAGTACGAGCACACAGCGGCCATTGTGTGTCCGACGCTGTGATGTCACAGCCCCTTCGCTTCAAACACTGACAGCCAGTGGGAGGATACAAAGCGGGGGAAGCCTATGTCACAGGTCAACTCTGAATTGTGCCACAGATTAGTCACAAACATACATGCCAGCTATACACAATGCAGAGAGGTGTGCACAACTTAGTGTACATTAACCATGTTGTGCATACGGCGATGACAGCTGTAGATACATGTGCAAAGTGTAACACATACACATTCATAGATGCAGACACACAAGTAGGCACACACACTTGGGGGCAGTGTGGGGCCATGGCACCTGTGCTTAGACACATGGTGTTAATTTGCAGAGTGTCTATTTTTAGAATTGACTGTGCAATGCCAAGAAAGTGTGCATACACACATACACGTACAGGTGCTCTCTCACAACAAAGAACATGTGCAGCCACACGTATGCAGCCACAGCTACTAACTAACAGAATTCAAAGACAGTTTAAAGGCTAAAAGTAGACGGAAATCCCTCAAGGTCACAGAAATGCTCGGCCATCTTTTGACATGTCTGTCTCTAACCCGGCCAGGCCCTGCTCTGAAACACACACACTTCAGGAGTACTGTTGTACTCGTCACAGGGTAAAAACATTCATGTGTAAGTCATTCTGGGTTAGAAATGTCTTTGTATACACATTGCTAATTACCTGTGACATTTCGATACAAAGTTTGATGTTATTAAATGTTTAGTCCGACTTCCTGTTAATATCATGAAGGTTCCAAATATGACACTGCACTGTGCACTTCACCAGCCTTCCCATCATTGCACAAACACATGCACACTCACACTACCACACACGCCCTTTCCGCATTAAGTTATCTGTCTGCCTGCTCTAATGACTAAAATAACCCCCCTGCTCTCTGTTCTCCTTTTCAGGAACACCCTGTTCCCCTGAGCTATGGTGAGTCTTTTTTTTTTGTTGTTGTTTATGTATGTGCATGTGTGTTTCTCTGTACGCAGGTGGGGGTGAGAGGGGGATGTGCACATGAACGGGGCACATATAGTGTGCACATGTATTATTGCTCTACAGCGTCTGTCGGCTTTGGGATAGGCTCTTTCAAAACATGTAAACAGACCTACAGTTTCAATATTCCTAAACCGCTGCCACACACTCAACAAGTAAGGTTGGTAGGATTATGTGACAGGGCTGGCATGGCAAGTATGGGGTCCTTACCCCTTCCTCTTTGGTCTCTCACACACACACACAAACAGCTGTACCCCTTAGAGACAGAACACACTGAACTATTCTGCACAGACATGCAGACAGACGGACGGGCAGTCAGATCATTTTCAAACAGTCAGGACTGGTATACTGCTGGGTCTCCTGCTGCTTTAGATATAAAATCCTCCCTGTTACCTGCTCACATCTGCACTTATGACAACAGATACTGTTGCAGCATACAGGGGTTATGTATGCACACCAGAGTGGATGAGGTCTTAATTCTATTTAAGTGTTAATGCAGGGTAGCTCCACAATCGATGAATGAGTGGATTTCTACAGTATAATATATACAGAAGCACATCAATGCATAGAGACAGATGCACATCGACACATGTTCAATTACCTGTTTGAGAGGAAAAGGAGTTCACAAGGAGGAATATGCTCTGCTTATGCTGCTGACTACATGTCTGGATGCTGGAGAAAGTGGATGACAATCTGCAGAGCGGAGGTCATGGGGCACAGAGATGGAGAAAGGTGATGGAGGTGTGAAAGGAAAAAGAAAAGACGGACAAAAACAAAGAAAAAAAGATGACTGGTTATAAAATGTAAAACAGCAAAGATGGACAGATGGAATGAATAGCAGTAGCATAAAATATGTGGCCGTGACTGATGTGTGGAAAAGCAACAGAGGAGGCAGTGGAGTGTTCAAGAGGGGGAAGCAGCAGGTGTGCAACACACACTGAAGACCGTAGAGAAGAGAATTTCCACAGCGGAAGCAAGAGAAGCAGCAGACCATGGTTAAAACTGAGTATAAACACACTGAATGCTGTGAAGGGATGATATTCTCAATTGTCTCAAGGCTTAATTCTGTTGGAGGAAACAGCTTAGTGTTTAGTTTTCATGCACCAAATTGTTGCAGCTCTTTTGCAGCTGGTTCTTTGCCATCACGCTGTTAAGTTTGCATTTCTCTAATGAGTAGAGATTCAGGCGTGTGGTTGTAGAGGGTTTCTATAACGCAAAGATTAACTGAGTCACGCACTCAAGAACAATATTCAAAACACTGCCAGCTCTTCCTCTTATTACAGATTTTAGCATGGCTGAGGTTGAGGAGGATGCATAACAGCCACTGTAAAACAAGCAGTGTCCTTGGATTATTAGTAAAGTCAAGGTGAACAGAAAGTTTTGTGTAACTGACAGGCATGAAATACAGGTCTACTGGATCTGTCTTTGACATAAATTACCATCAACAAACATCATGTTTCTGCTCAGTAACCAACTTTCTGAAGGTCATCTGAATGAATCATCAGAACTCATCAGCACTGTGTGTGAATCACAATGCCTGTCACCTTCTAAACACAGTCTATATATAGCTGACCAAGAGAGACCCTTGCCCACAGTGAGTCTGTCAACTCAGGTCACTCTGCCTCACAGATCACAGGGAAGAGAGCGATGAGAAACGAGCAGGGAATGACAGCAACAGGCTATCAGCGCAAACACGCCTTCAGCCACATCTAATCAAAGTAAAACACAATCAGATACAGGAAAGACAACAGAGCAGCATCATCAGTTAGAACCAGAATGTGTCACTTCCCCTTTCCTTCCATCGGTTTTCACAACTCCAAGTTTTGTCAGCGGTGAAGCAACTTCCTCTGCAGGAAACCCAGGGAAAGAACAAAAGCTGCTTGTCCTGCCACAGTTTCTAGGACTGAGGCGTAAATCTTTGCTCGTAATGTTTTCATATCGATTGCCAATTCTCAGACAATGCTTGAAAACTCTAAAATAAAGCACGCGTGGTCCAATCTGAGTCAGAAAGGCTATAACATGTCGAACCAAACGAGTGAGACACATACAACATCATGTGGTGCACACAAGACACACACAGAGAAAGAGAAACATGCACATACAGGAATTCACACCCCACGATGAGAGTCAACCTGCTGTGGTACAGGTTTAGTGTTAGCATCTTACGAGCTAAGATAGCAGCAGTGAAGTCACAAAACATCTCTAATCACACCTCAATTTACCGTTTTCATTTCTTAAATTGATGCATTTTGGCATACAAGCAAACATCAGAGAACTATTTCATGTAGTAACTTTCATTGTCTCCACACCAGACAACCCACACAATCAGTACCATCACTCTGACATCCTGCCTCCACTTCGCCGCATGTAACAAACAATCATCACATTGCTTAACAGTGCAGTAATGAGCGCAGACACTATTTCTTAGTTTTTAAGGTTCGAATGCAGTATGTAACAATCAGTTTCCCGTCGACACCGATGCTGCTTCTGTAGCTGCATCTATTAGAGGAACTACTAAAAACACTTCAAAGAAAACCTACTGCGATATCTTGAGTTTCGTTTCTGATCCGACAGCATATCAGCATGAACTGAGCTCAGATTGACAGAGTCATATCTGACAGCCAGGGCGTGAAAAACACTTCAATGATTCATGTAGCGCAGCATGTATGAATGCAAGATTCTTACCAGCAACTCTCCAACTATCCCAAAGACAACATTGTGTACCCCAGAGAAATCCGCTCCTCCACGTGTTAACAGCACACACTCACTGACAGAGGCGGTCTGTTAGCCGGGCCCGACCGACTGGTGCCTTCATATGCCGGTTCACTGGTTGAAACGCCACTCCTCCCTCCACCAGCTGAGTTACAGTAGGCTGTGTGACAGTCACTATTAGTCACCTTCCTCCCTCTCTCTAACCACCAGCTCAGCTTCCTATTCCTCCTCGTCCTGCTCCTCCTCCCACTCTCCTCCTCTTCCCCTAAATTAGCCTAAATGCCGTAGTCTGGGCAACAACAACGAGAGCCCTGTGTCCAGTAAACTCATCTCCCCTCCCCTCTCTCTCTTTAATTTCTCTTTCGCTCTAATGTGGAACTCCTCCTTCAGTTCAGCCTCCTTCCTATAGCAGAGAGCAGCATTTACATACAACAACACCTACACATGTGTGTGCTTAAGCACCCATAAACCTTGGCAGCGATTCCTTTTTTTTCTGCCCAGTCATTGCGTATGGGATTTTCTGAGCTATAGGGCAGTGAATCAGCATATTTACTTCTTTAAATGCACTCCCACACACTGCCACCCTGCCATACATGCTTAAATGGCAATAACACAGATAATAAGCCTGTACACAATAGTGAGGACAGGAAATAATACCATATTTATTGTCATTGACAGCGTGTGTGAATTCAGTATTAGTTATTACACACATAAAAAAAACAAACCAGATCCATTTTTGAAGAATCTACACAGGTGAAGCAGATAGCTAATGACTGACGCAAACGGATCTCAGCACACTGCAGAGATGTCTTTGCTTTTCAAAATGCTTTTAGAGATGCTACAGGACGGTGGCGCACACATTTTTCTAACTAATATAGATTATCCTCACATTTCTGGAGGCACGTCACTGGATGAAATGCTATGAATCAAAGATGAATCAGAAGACCAAAAAAATCTCAATAATCTAAGCTTGTCTGTGTACACAGCAGAACAAGAGCATATCCCGGTGAACCTTTTGGTGACCACTGATGAAAAGTAATTCCAAAAACTGTGCTTTGCATCTGAAGTGGAGCTGCAGGGCTGTATGTTTACTTCTCAGTGATTGGCTGCTCTGTACAAGCCCTGTGAAAGGCTAGTGAGTTCAGATTAAAATAAAACTCCCAAGAGAAACAAGAAACAGTAGTCATGTCGTGAATCACTCCTCCCTCTCCTCTCCTCCATGTTCGTGCACTCGTCTCTATGTACGCACATGCAAAAAACACATGCAGGCCCAGATTAGTGTCTCAACATTCATTATCGACAAAGAGAGACACACAAACACAGATAACGAACTAAAGAAACAACAGAAGGCAGGATGATGACTACTTGCTGATAGGCCCATAAAAGAGACTCCTAGTGGTGGGATTGCGCATGAGAGCAGAATAGTTTCACTTCAGAACATGTGGAAATGCTGTGCAAGTCCAAAACATAAGGAGGATGTTTTTTTGTTTTGTTTTTTTTAATGATAAAGGCTTCAGAGGATCAAACTTTTTAAATGAATCAATAAGAAATGTTTGCTTATTATCTGTCATACCTCTTTATGAAGCAGCTTCTACTGGACGTGTCACTGTGAGCTCAGCTCATTAAACTAGGATACAGTGACCAGCTTTAAAATCAATCAGCCGATCAATCTGCCTCAGGTTGTCACACATTCAGCACATCCACACAAACATACTGTAAAGGCCACATGCAGAAAGTCCATTATGTGCAGCGGCTTGTTTGACGGCTCCTCTGTGCGCGATGAGTGTTACGTGTATTACCATGTTCATAAAACACTGTCTCAGGCCTTTCTTCCATCCCTATATGTAATCCAACTATTAGGACCTGAATTCCCTGAATGCAGCAACACAAACACTGGTATCAAAGTGCCACTCAGCTAGTTGTGCCTATCACAACAGAGGAGAACACAGGCCAGCATGGTTCAGCAGTACCCGGCTGACAAGCATCCCTTGTTTGTACACAAAGCAGTTAACAGTGGGCCAGCTCCACTTCTCATAGTGCCCGCAGTGTATTTACTGCGCTATTTTGGTCCAGGGGCAGGACCCCTCCGGGCCCTCAGCTTATTGGCTGGAAAAGCTGCGTTCCTGTCAAGTCTGGCCAATCACAAGGCATATGTGTAGGAAGGGAAACCATTGACCAAGACAGCCTTGTACTCTTTTGACAATGGCCTATGGAGGAGGCAGGACCCAAATGCACACGCATATATGTCCACACACACACACAACAAACACACCACCTAAGGCACCTCTTCTACTCGTCCCCCGGGCAAGTTTAGTCTCTTGGTCACCATGGTGGCAAAGAGGTTGCAAACAAATACAACTTCAAAGACCATCAGGTCTACTCAAAGTGTTGGGCAATGTGTTGATATGTCCGCGTGAAGTTTGACCCAGCTACGCTAACCTCAGGCTATCTCTGTTAAGTGGGACAAACAGTGCTGTCAATATTCCAGACAAATTATATGCATGGTCGCAGATGAAGGGTTTGCAATTCAACCATGTAAATGTGAATTTACACATAATATCTGTAGCATTTAAACATTTTGTCAGTATGACACATGCTGTATCTGAAGCTCTATGCCTGTCAACAGTCTTCGCCCCACAATGGTGAGATTGTAAATATGTATCCACTAGTTGTTCCAGCAGAAGTGAAAACATGGCATCATTTTCAATATCCATTCGCCAAGACCTGTTTTCTACTAAAATAATTTATGCTTACAAAAAAAAAAAACCCACTTCCTCATACTAAGCGTTACATCATATGTCCTGAGGTGACCTCAAGTTGTGTTCATGAGTATTAAACCTGCTTTTGTGGTTTAAAGATACACATCACCTGCCTCCCTGATTATATTAACCACATAACAAGAATATCCATTTTAATTCAACTGAACAGCACAAAGACAACATGTTTAATGTTTGACCTCATCAGCTTTGTTGATTTTTGTACGTATATGTTTAGTCTGAATTGGATGCAGCAACATGTTTCAAACAAGTTGGGACAGGAGCAACTAAAGACTGGGAAAGATGTGACTTAGACGGCTTTTATTGTCATTCAGTAGACAGCAAGTGTACACCGAACGAAATTTTGTTTGCAACAAGCTCACCACAGGGTTGAAAATATTTTAAAAAGTATATATATATGTGTATGTTGAAAGTATGTTAAAATAAACAGCAGAGTATTGTGATATATACAGTATGTGAAACAGAACAGGTTGAAAATAGCAGCAGGAATATGCAGTAAGTTAAAAATAAGCAGCATAAATATATATTAAGGTGCAGCTGTAAAGAGTGACCTGAGGTGGTCACAATGGTGCAAAATACTCATTTTGAGTTCAGCAGTCTGATGGCCTGGGGAAAAGCTGTTGCAGAACCTCTTTCCAGAGGCCAGCAGGGAGAACAGACCATGGTGGGGGTGTGAGGAGTCCCTGATGATGTTTCTGACACAGGACATGCAGCGTTTAGGTGCAATGTCCTGAGTGGAGGGGAGAGAAGTCCCAATGATTTTCTCCGCTGTCCTCACCACTCTCCTCACGTTCTTCCAGTCAGCAGCACTGCAGCCTCCACACCACGCAGAGACGCAGCTGGTCAAGATGCTCTCTATGGTGCTTCTGTAGAATGTAGTGAGGATGGGCGGGGGCAGCTGCCCTTTTCACCAGTGACGTGGTGTTCACAGACCAGGTGAGGTCGTCCGTGATGTGCACCCCAACTTGGTGCTGCTGACCACCTTCACAGCCGTGTTGTTGAGGAGAAGTGGAGCGTGACTGAGCTGGTGCTTCCTGAAGACAATGATCTCTTTGGTTTTGTCTATGATGTCTTGGTTTTGTTTGTGGAATGCTCCAAAAACACCTGTTTGGAACATCCCACAGATTAACAGGCTCACTGGTAACAGGTGATAGTATGATGATTGATGAAAGGGGCATCCTGGAAAGGCTCAGCCGTTCACAAGCGAGGATGGAGAGAGGTTCACCACTTTGTGAACACATGATTGTATGAAGGACGTTACTACATGGACTCAGGAACACTTTGTAAAAGCACTGTTGGTGAATGCAGTTTGTTCACAAATGATAGAATTCTGTTTTTATTTACATTTTACTCTGTGACCCAAATTGTTTGGAGTCTTTGTTGTATTTGGAGAAGAGAAATGAACAGTCATTAATACTGAGTAAGTGTTCATGTGTGATAGAGAGAGCAGCGCAGTAACCAGCCAACCAGCATTTCTTTTTGCATGGGTGAGAGTCACCAAGTGCAGTCAGATGGAATGGACGGCATTCAGGAGATGAGTTGTGAGATAAAAGCATGTGCACACACACACACACACACACACACACACACACACACACACACACACACACACACACACAGAGGAAGTTTCTTGTAAACTTACTATCATTCTCTTGACCCCTCCTTGAACTCTTGATGTTTTAATTGTTTCTGTCCTCCCTTTCTTACATCTTCTTCGCTCACTCTGTCTCTATTGTTTCTCTTCCTCTCCGCAGTCTGAAACGCTCGAAGGCAGACACATTCTTCATACCAATGGTAATTAGCTGTTAACTTCTCTACCCATTGAGAATGAAAGTAGGAAGGAGGGACAAAGAATGAAAGTGTAGGGGAGTGGAAAGTTTTGTAAAGATCAGGTTTTGGCTTTGTGACGGCTGTTCGTGTGTGTGTGTGTGCGTGTGTGTGTGCGTGTGTGTGTGTGTGTGCTAGATCAGCATGGATTCCTTGGGGTGCAGACAGAGGAATTCTGTTTCTATACACACAGACACATCACTTACAGTATATCACTGAATTTGCACCACCGATAATTCTGCCATGACTACAGTTAACACTAACAGAGGAGGAATAGATTACCCAATAAAAAATGTCAATAAACTCGGGCAGAGTACAGAGTACTACTACTAAAATTGCTGTGGTTTCAGCATTACCTATCCCAGCAGATAAGAGCCCATCTACAGTGAGAAGAGCGCCTGCTATTGATTTGAAGAGGGAGTATCCACTCCGAAACAACAATATCACTCCTGATATAATAATTGATCAAGGCTAAATTACTATTGTCACATCTGTAAAAAAAAAAATAATAATAATAATAATAACTCATCTGAGCAAGTAACCAAAGTAGTCAAGCCACTTAATTTAAAAAGCATGCACAACAGCAACATTCTGGTGTTGATGTTGAAAGTGCAAAAGTTTACATTTCTCCTTCTTCCTCTTTTAACTCAATAACAATAACTGTTTGACCAACAGGGGCTTTCCAGTTACAATTAAATAATCTTTCTGTTGAAACAAAATGAAAATGATAGATTAAAACATGTGATTTGACTACAGATCATAAGAGAAAGACTAGGCCAGTCCCCGGCCTCCACAGTGAGACCCTGACAGACATCCTGTGTTAGACTAGTCCAACCCTCCCACAACACAAACATGACATGGAAATAAGTGTGTAGTGCAAAATAAAACAGGCAAACACAGAGTAAGTGACAGAGAGCTGGATTCTTAAAACTGAATAATCTCCATTCTTTGGCCACATTGTTAAAGGTCAACAAGGCCTGACAACCTGAAACCTGACAATGATGTTTACTGAGACGGAGAGGGACTGCTTAGCATAGTGAAAGCACAGAAAAATGCACTTTCAAATGAATCTGCATCAGTCCGAAAAACGGGCGGGTTTAGAGCGTCTTTGAGCAGCTTCAGGTACAATGACATGCTCTGAGATGGAGGAAACTTTGGTGATGAAGGACTTTAGAGACACATCGTAATCAAACAGCCAAACTGTTTGACTCTGAAAGTATTCACAGTGTTGAGCAGCTACTAGCAAAAGATGATAAACGGTCTGTCTTACCGGAGAAAGGCTGACGTGATAATAGGTGAAAACCAGTCAAAGGGCTGCGGCATTCATACCATCA
The DNA here is from genome assembly GCF_051107435.1 of Chaetodon auriga. Taxonomy (NCBI): domain Eukaryota; kingdom Metazoa; phylum Chordata; class Actinopteri; order Chaetodontiformes; family Chaetodontidae; genus Chaetodon; species Chaetodon auriga. The sequence continues at coordinate 13,096,309 of NC_135075.1, read as the reverse complement.
GCAGTAGTGAGATCCAAGATGAATGTATTCGCACAGCCATGCCATGAGTCATCAGTGGGTCATTTAACATCCTCACAAAAGCGGATTCTGCTGAAGCCTTGAAACCAGACTGAAACTGATCAAAAGCGTTGTTGAGGGAGATAGCCTTTGTTTTTACTGCCATCAGTCCGAACCCACTGGCAGCAGAATGAATGCTAGGAATTACAAACCTGTCTGAGGAGACCGGAGGGCAAAACATTAAGGGAGCAGGTGGCAGAATTCACGTGAAGGCTTTCGAGATTTGTGTGGAGGTTAAAGACGAGCATAAAAAAACGAAATCTTCAAAGCTGTATTGAGCCTTGAAATCCTGATTTACTTCCAAAGCACAACTTATTTCAAGATATTTAACAGGACACATCAGCAGACACGATATCTTGAAAGAAGTGAAACTGCAGGGAAAACAAGTGAGATTGCTTCACATGTTCACATATTTTGCTTGTTTTCGAGGAAACAAAGCTTTTGACACAATCACACTCAAACCTGACAATTTGTTCAATGAACATTTTTTTTTAAATCTTGTCATAATCGTAGTGTGGGGACAGTAAATCTTAATAGCTGAGGATATAGATGAACAACTTTACAGCACATGGAGATAAAAATATAACTCTGCAATCTGTTGAGGGCCTCAGAGAGAGAAGAGAGCCACAACTGCAGACCCCCGCAGTTCATACTAACAAGCACATTGTCCAAACGTACACAACAGGGCAGCTGCGGTGTGTGCTCGCAGATTCAGCTGAGACGCCATTCTTACACAGAAAAGAGACACTGCGCAAGACCATCACTACTGTCTGTCAGTCAAAAGAGGATATGAAACAGTGGAACGGCGATAAGATGAGGAAGTGGAGTCACACATTAAGCACATGCCCTAAAATGTCCCACCCACACTCACCTCTGATAGATCATGGGTCATGCTGTCACACAGCACATGCCAAGCTGTCATTCCTGTGGTTGAAAAAAGTCCAACCTTTAGTGACAAACGAGTACGGTAATTAGTTTGGTCTTTTTCTTTGTCTTGATGTATCTTAAAGGGATATCCAGTCCACCATAAAGACAGTTCCTCTTTCACTCTGACCTGATCTACACACGAAGAAAACCGCCCAGATCATGGGAGATCTGTCCATATGGCAAACGGGGGAAGCTGTGTTTACACACACCTGATGCTCTTTCACACTAGAGTACATCCATTGAGCCGAGTCAGTGTGTGTGTGTGTGTGTGTGTGTGTGTGTGTGCGCGAGTCCACCGCTGCCTCTGTTTGCCTGAAGAAAATTAACCCCATCCCCAACACTTACAAGCGGACATGAGTCCAATGAGGCTGAAAATATGACACACGCACATACACACCCACACACACTTTTCCATACACACAGCACACAGGATGCAGTGATTCGGCTCATTTGCGCAATTCAGACAAGGTGGTCACACACAGTCTTATAAACAAGTCAGGGCACAGAAATGCTCCGGTACCAGCCGGTCGTTTGGTGATCAGGATATTGTTCAGAGCACTTGGTCAAAGGCGTCACCTCTGCAGTGAGCAGGTTTGTCACTGTGCTGTTGAAGAGAGTGCAACCAGTCTGTCAGGCGTCGCTGCTGCTCTGCATACTGGCCGCTCACCTCTGACCTTGCTGACAGTGACCTCACAGCTCGGTATGTTAACTAACCTCTGACCCTTCATGCTGCATGCACTCCATAACCCCACTGTCTCCTCTACATGCATCTGTTAGTCTGTTTAGGCAGTGAGAGAGAGAGAGAGAGAGAGAGAGAGAGAGAGAGAGAGAGAGAGAGAGAGGGAGGGAGGGAGGGAGGGAGGGAGAGAGAGAGAGAGAGAGAGGGAGGGAGGGAGGGAGCGAGCAGGTATTGGCCTAAACAGCCACAGCAGGTAGCAGACATCTACAGCAGTCTTCTATTTGGATTTCAGTTCAGAGGCATTCTCAGGAGCATTATATGAACACGCCATGAGGCACATGATACAATTACATGACAATAATTTGATTAAATCGGCTTATTGACATGTGGTTGCGCTGCATTAGTGTGATAGCTATGGCTAAACTGTGTGCCAGTGTTGCTGCACAGAAGGTCTACCGCTTTGATCTGGTCAGACAACGGAAATGTTTTAATTCATCCCAGAGTCACAGAAATGAGGAGTTTGTGGATAAAGAGAAAGAAAAAAGAAACAAAGAGAGAGAAACAGGGGGACAGTAAGTCAGGTTTAACTGCGCGATGACATAACTGTTGTTTAACTAGCTCACATGCTACAATTCAGCATCAGTGTTACATGGGAAAATACTCGCACAGTACGACCCGAACCCACATCAGCACCTCACATACTGATCTGCAGGTCTTATTTCCACAGAGCTGGAGCTGAACCAGCCTCCACGCATGTCAGTGTCCATCTGTGTCTCAGTAACAGTGGACGACAAACAAAGGCACAAGTTCTCGTGTCCTTGAGCATCACATTTCTGTCTGTCTTTAATATTCACACGCATAGAGGAAAAAATACACGTGGCCAAGAAACCCAAGTTGTCACTGTGGTTCACTGACCTGAGTGACTTTGTGCAACTTCCTTGCAAAACCCATTTTACTGGAAGCGGGTGAAGGCAAAGCAGAATTAGAAGGAACACCTTATCTCATAAACACATCCCTACCCACCCACAGCCATTAGAAAGACTATTGATTACTGATTGTTTAAGTATCCGTCTATATGTGGTTTCCCTGTGGTTTCCTGTGGCTGCAGTTCTTTCCACAATCACTGTCATAAATACAGTAATTATAGACGTAGTTTATTGGGACAGCCGAGCTCTAGATCCTCTATTTCTAGTAACTCTCTTCGTAAGCTGTCACCGTAGTGTTTTGTGACACAACATAGTCCGCCGCCACTGCACTTGGCACTGACGGCATCGTCTAAAGGGAAATTTCTTTCTCTTCTTTCTTTTCTGAGAACGAAAGTCGACGAGTCATGAATGTAAGCAGAAGCTTGAAAACAGTACTGGGCAGTTACAAGCTATCAGACCTATTGAGACCTCCCTGCTCTGACCTTTGAATGTTATTGTGTTCTCTGGCGAATGGTATGGATGATTACAGGGGCCTGGTGGAGGGGTCGGGGACCGGGCTCGAATGTCAAATACTTGGTTGGTGCGATGTACGGTGGCACACATGCTCTAAGGACACATGCAGGTTGGCCTGCAGGCTGCAGACGGACTAGCTGTGGACAGGATAAAGTTAGCTGTAAGCCTTCACTTCTGCATTGATCGCGGTAAATGAGTTGCTGTGGCATATGAATATGGTCACATAGCTTGACCATATTCTACAGTAAAACAAGATAAAACATGTTGCTGCTAAAGAAAAAAATCACAGCTACACCTCAGGTCTGTGCCACATGTCATTACTGGAGTGACACTGTGTCCGGCGTAATGTATTGTACCCTCCATTCAACACGCACTCACACTAATAATAAACACAAGGTTGGTAATCGAGAGATGGGACAAAGGGGGCATAAATAGTCGCTGTTGCCTTCATTATTCTTGCGTTTGCACCATACAGGCACTGGAAGCAGCAGCAGAGCATTACAGTCTGCACAGTTTACAGTCACAGCTTATACATGTCTGCATACCCCGAGGCTGAGGTGTTGTTACTGATACCAGCCCTGGCTACTGTTTATAAATGGTAAGAGGGGCAGCTCTCGCTAGAGACTCGCTGATGACAGTGAAGGGGGAAAAGTGGTGCATTATGGTCGAACCCAGAGGGTCCCAAAGCGATACCAGGGTCCCTGCCATTTCACTGCTATTTTATTTCTCTGACTAGCGTGTAATCTTACGCTTTAGTTAGTCGCCATTTCTGCTAAAAATCCATGTACTAATATTTGAGAAAGTAAACCTGAAAGTGACATCTGAGGTCGTTTAGTTTTGTTCTTTGTAGTTTTGAATGTCTCAGTCTTTTCAATCGCTCCATTCAGATTCACAGTAACTCACCACAGGCTGGAGACTAACTCACGACCGGTGCACTGTGATTCGTGCTGCGTGCAGCCTGTCTGGAAAGTTTTTTTATTGTAAAGTATGGGTGCACACATGCAGCCACAGGTCTCCTCTGCACTGCACCAATAGTTACTCAACTATCTTCGCACTGGTTTAGCAACATTTCACAGAAAAGTACGTAATTTCCAAAGGGCAAATAATAAGCTGTCCGCTTTCATTTAAAACTCAATGAATCAAAAGACTTCGGGCGAGAAACACGCACTTTAAAACATACACTCGCGCGGTCTTCCGGGGCTGCTGGTGTCGTAGCAGAAGCTAAATTTCGGTGGCGGTGGTGAAATATCACTTACCCGATCTGAAGGTCAGACAGAACGAGGTAGTCAGGTTCAGGAAAAAGTGCGTGCCCACTTCTCTCGCGCGCTCTGATACGACCAAACCTGCCGGGCACAACCAGAGGAAAAAAGTTCCTTTAAAGGGAAAAAAAAAACCACCTCACGAGTTTTGAGTTTCTGTGTGTTTCCACAAACCGCTACCGCGTGCGCCAAAGGTACCTTCGAGGCAAATTTGTTTTCGTTTTGACCGTCGAGATGTTGTCACAACTCGGAGCGTCTGCGGTCACCTGTGCCACGGCCAATGGCACGGCGCAGAGGGGCTTGTGGGAAATGTAGTTTTCTCGCGTCCTCGACAGCCTGCGGTATTTCGAGGCGATGACATGATGCCTGTTGACTGCAAGGGAAGTTTTAAGAGGTCCTAAGTTTAGCCAGAGCACTTCCAAGACCAACACGACTATCAGCTTTTACCGTCTGCAATTGAGACGCTTCAGGGTCTTCTTCTAAGTTATGGCTTCAAGTTTACGTATTTATGACCCTTTTACGACCATTCAGTTCTGTCTCAGGTATGCTACAAGGTTTGTATCATTCTTAGGATGCAGGGGTCGGGGAAATGATTCATATAACCCTGAGCGATACAATGTGAAACAATATAAATTGTCCTGCAGCAAGGTTATATTTTCAGTCACAGTTCACCTAAAATAGCGGTACACTGTTAACAGAGAGGTGGCCTGGTGTTTAAGGTTGAGTTGTTGGGTAATGGTTATATTTCACAGGTGTTCATATTGTGTGAAGCGACTGTAACATTACCATGTTCACTGGTATTTAAGTACACCAACGGCACGAAAAGCATTCATACATATAGAGATGTGAAGGGGGGCCTTGTATTATCCAGCGACTGAGCCAAGACATGTAGAAAACGCCAGTAATGTGGTACATGGAGACGATCAACTCGGGTAATACCCAGTATGACCACAAGGGGGAGGCAAAGTCAAAGGAAGTATACTGCACGTCAACACGACAGGACAGATGACCGGAGGCATTTTGACTGGGCAGTTTCAGTTTTTATTTCAGTGCAGTAAGTTCATTTATCTGACAAAACTTGACCACCAACGAACACAATCAACTGCTGCTTACCAGAATATCCAGCCGTCATCTATGTGGTACTGTCAACAACTTATTATTTCTATAAGTGTAAACTGTATTCAGTTAATCCAATGTTTTTTTTGTATTTATTCACAATATTTGTTTAAGTGCAAATCAATTCAGGTAAAATGATTTTGACTGTGTCTGATGGATGGATCAATCAATGTCAGTGCTAGCTACTCTCCCCATCATAATCAAGCATGTGATTGGTATGATTCTACTCACATTCAACGCTCATAAGACAGACCGCTTTAACACTTTGAGCCATTCAGAGTTGAGACTGAGATTCCACAGCAGTAGTAGGCAGTAGGTGTTACGGCTCACACAGTGCTCAGCAAGGCGACAGTCACGATGTTTTTAGCCAAGAATCACCAGAAAGAAAAGAGACGCTGCCCAAATCAGCAGATGAGTGGATGACGTCTGAGGTAAATCATCTCTTTGGCCCCTTCAGTTTAGAGCAGTGTCATTAATATTCACAAAATACAACATGAGGCTGCCTTGAATCAAATACATCGAGAAAAAAAATGTTTAAAAGAATAATGGATTTTGTTGATGCAACATTGTCAAAATTCAAACCTATGCAAAATCAAGATAAACAAACAATAACAACAAACCAAGGGATGAGGATACAGATGTTCCACCCTGTTAATCCATCAATTTTAAGAACTCATATCAGTCAAAATGTAAATAAAGAATGTGTCACACACATAGGTTCAACTTTAAACAGTGACAATGTTTACATGCACACTAATATTCCACTACTACCAAATATGACAATATTCAGATTTAAATACAGGTCACATAAGCATGTTTTTGTTTGGCTATTACAAAATAGATTTTACGCGTCTTAGTTGGGGGTTTTTACCAGTTTGCACCACACAGCCTCTTGCCTGTCTAGAGTCAGCTCTGTGTGTTACCTCACCAGCAGTTTACAAGGCTCGGGTAGACATGCATGCACAAAACAAAAGCTCACATTTCTGGTCAGAAGGAGACTTTCAAACATGATGAAAGACTCAGGCTTTTGAATATGGGAAAATATCGCTACACCAACCTTTTCAAGAAGGTGGGTGAAAGAATGACAGGAGGCAGCTGTGTTCACGGCTGCATGCAAACAGGAAAATTAATGGACTATTCATTTTCATACGCTGTGTAAACAGTAGGAATATTCTTTTTTGGAATAAGAGCAAAAAAGTGAATAGTGTGCACATAAACACAGTCACTGTTGTCTACCTGTTTTTTTTTCTCTCTTATTGTCACTGGTAGCTCCAAATGTACATGCTCCTCTCTGCCATGTCCGCAGAGCTGAGCTGATACATCTGCATTTATCATCTATCAAGTATCCCTGTGATCATATCACAGTATTTTCTACATTGTGAAACATTATGGACTATTGTCTGAGATCACTCTGTAAAACAATCTGAAGATTACTGTCCGAGCAGTTTCTCAAATTCTTGAGTATGTCACCTGAAACTCCGCTTCAGTTTGACTTTGCATTACTATTCCATCCAAAGTGCGAAACTCCTTTAACAATCTGATGGCAGTTTTTCATATATATGAACAGTTACTGATTTCAGATGATGATCATCTGGTTCTCGTAACAAATGGTTTCATTTCCTGGTCTTACTGCTCAACCCTACTCCATGTTGTCAGACAGGGCAAGGAGCTGCTGAAGCTAAGGAGTGTGTGAAGAGCAGAGGGCCTGCCGACATCATGATGTGGACATGGCGGATTTGTATACATAGATAACAATTATATTCATTTTGTGGTGCTAATCATATTCATACTGGACAATTCTGCAGAACATGATTTCAATCCAGTGCCAATGCAGGAAGAACTATGACGTTTAGGGTGTGGCCGGTGGAGTAGTGGATGCGCATGTGACATGTTTGATTTTGACACTGGAAAGTGGGGTTTGCGTCTCATCTCAGACCAGTCGATGTTGGCTTTCTTCAATGTCTAACAACCACTTCAATATGTGCAAAAACTTTGTCACTGAACATAATCCGGGGTTCTGCAGAATCATGCAATATCATATTTGTGTTTGAGAGTGGGATGAGGCAACAGCAGGGTTCTTGATGTGACATTCTGCTGTAGTAAGAGTCAAGGGGGCAGGACTCCTATGTGTAAGGTGAGGAGGGGTACTGTGGATGCCACCAGTCCATGAGCCTCACACTCTGTACAGGATCCAGTACCACCTGAGTCCCGCCCTGATCCGCCCTCTTCTTCCCCCGCAGGAGCGGCGAGTCCTGGAACAGCAGGCGAACACGGTGGTGGCGCATGTCTGTGCTAACGTTGATTGTGAACTGTGAGAAAGACAGAAATTGACCAGACCAACAGACCAGATTAGAGAGAAGTTCAGGATGCTTGCTGCACCACTTCATTTTTGGCATTAGTTGATGGTCAAAGTGATATTTAATCTTTTGTACAGAATATAAGCTTAAACAGACTATTTGTAAAAATACATTAGTTAGCATATCTTTAGCAAACATGTTGCCAGTAGGTGGGACGATTCTCAGTGTTTTTTGATGTGATTCATGTAAGACTGCCCTTGTCTGTCTTCACATATAAGCTATTTTATGAGATTCAGAGTCACTGCTCTTAGTACAAATGGTTTGTACCTTATCATCCACTAATGTGGGAAGTTCTACCTAATCTTTGCATCACTGCACTGGTGTTCCCAGGGACTGACAGCAGAGTTCGAGCTTGTATCATTAAATGAAAACATCTTGGTTCGTTGTGTAGGGCATAGCGGTTTCTCATTTAGTCACTACACATTTACTTTTTACTCAGTATGTTTTGCGGTCGACATTATTCCACTCAAATGTTAAAAATGCCTTTTTGGTGACCTATTATGACCAGGAAAGGTTAGCTATAGGGTAGCCATTAGATATGGCAATAGTGAAAATAACAGTCTGTGCTCTCTACCATATGAAGTTGTAGACTGGATCAACCAAAACCCAGGAATTACTAACCAGGGTCAGTGTCATGCCCATGACCACAGGGGTGAAGATGAAGTTGAGGGTGGTGACCTGAAGCATGTAGCAGTCAGAGTCTGGGTTCATGTGGACATCTTCATATTGTCTGGGCATGCGCAGGGACTTGGCACAACCATTCTTACTGTGTCCCTGCTGGGATGTAGATCATCACAGAAATACACAAAGATAAACGTGATGGCAGCAACAACCACAGGCTGTGTATAAAAGGTCATCATACCAGGAAAGAAGTGTAGTTGGCTTTAAAAAAAAAACCCATTTTTTACCTGCTTTATAAACTTGAAGTTGAACTCCCACAATGCCTCTGGCCGAGTCCCTGACACCTTCCTGACCCAGAACAGTAAACACTGCGACAGGAAACAGTAAGCGTATGAAACTGACATTTCCACACAGTGAACAGCTTTACGGACCTGTAAACATGTTTCTTCCTGGTCAAGTCTCCCACGTTTTCAGTCGAACCAATCACTACACAAGGGGCCTCTATTGTGAAGAGAGTTCAGTTTATTCTGACTCTTTTTGAGCTGCTTGGCTCCATTAAGCCTAACACTGGTGTTTGTGGATAGTCTGGGTATCACAAAGCTAGTTATCAACAGGCTCAGTCAGCCCTGAGCTTTCCTACGGAGCCAACAGCCAAGAGCAGGCAATACTAACAGATCAGACACACAATAAAAACCAAACTTTAGCTCCACATCCATAGGTGATGACACGTCAAATAATTTACCTTGGAGTTGAGCAAGGTTGTGGGCGTGGATTCTGGCAGGGCAGGAATTTTCGAGACACGCAAGTCGAATGGCTCATACAAATGGAAAAGGGAGCGAATCACACGGGCCCGTAAACAGCGCGTCCTGTCAATAGAGTCAGGCTGGAGACGAAACGGCAGGTCGACGTCAATCTTGTAGTGTCTGTGAAAGAGAGAGGGGGGGAGTGAAAGACTACATGTTAATTATACAAAATGTCACTTTACTCCTTTACTTTGCTAATTTATTGGATCATTTTCAAGACATTTTATCCCATCATATACACTGCTAACAATGGATGTGGGCCTCAGTTTAACAATAAATCATGTACTTTAAAATTTTGGAAAATCGTTTCCACCTTCCTTACAGCCTCAGAATACACAAATACATCTAACTGGACTTGTGTGTAATTTGTGTAAATCTGCTCTTGGAGAGGGTTGAACTATGCTTCTGTAGAGTGTGAGCAGGAGGTGGGGGAAAATGGAGAGTGCTTTAAGTTTACGGATGACGGAGAGTCTTTGTTGGCAGTGTTTATGGATGTCAGTAGTGTGTTGTTCAAAGCTCAGTTTATTGTCTAGTGTGATTCCGAGATATTTGTGGCTCTCCACCATTTCAACAACGTCACCACTGATGCTGATGGGGGTGTGCGTGGGGTTGGAGGTTGACCTTTGTGTGATGGAGGAGGCTGCATTGTTTACTAGACTGAGTAAAGTGAAGAGATGGATGGCACAGACACCTGGCTTTTATTCCAAGCTGCACTGCCTCTCAATTCACAGTTTTAAAGTGGGCCTTTAGGAGCAGACCCCTTTCAGATTTTTTTCTGGTCAACTTCACAATAACTTCGCTCTTGAATGTAATCGATAAAACCACCTCACCTTCTGTAGAGCCTGGTCCAAAAAGCTGCAGTACAAGTGACCGTCCAGGCATTCCTACAGATGAGAGCAAACCTGCACACGTCCTCCGGCCGGATGTAGGAGGCAAGCACTAACCAGATATCCACCGGATAATCATTCCCATCACTACTCTCGCTGCTTTCTGTCAAGACAATGTTTAAACACCACAGTAAACACCCTGATTCAGTGGCTGTACTCCCAAGATGTCAAGCCCTCCATGTTCAATTCAGCCCACTGTGCACAGACTTTACGCTTCTTTTACCCTTTCTCCTCTTGTTTTTCTTCTTGCGGACCGCTTTAGTTTCATTTTCGCCATCGTCTTCGGGGTCCAGGTCATCACTGCTGTCTAAAGCGTCTGCTTTGACACTCGCTGCTGACGAGAGGACCTCTTCTACAGCTCCATTGGATGCTTCCAGGCCGCAGAGTAATTTTACTGAAACACAGCGTTAAACTGAGCACTCGGATGACCTTTTAAGTCAATGTCAAGCGACATGTCTGACGGTAAGTTACATAATCACAAGTTACCTTCTTTTTCGACTGCATTTACAACAGCCTTTTTCACCCTCCCAGACTTCACTACGGCTGGGTCGGCATCAGCATAATCAGCAACGGTCACTACGAAAAAAACATAACGTTCCACAACCGCTCAGTTAACGAACATGACTTCAGCGTTACCTTCATCTGCCTTTTAGTTCTGGCTAATACCAAAGACTCACACACTAAAGGTGACCTAACTTTTAATATATTACCGTATTATATTTGAGTCAAAGCATTCATATATGCGAAATTGTGAACTGAAATGGGGAACTAAGTCATTTCAAATCCGGCCGAGTACGGAGTGCTAACAGTGGGCGGGCTAGCTTGCTGTCTGATGTAAACGTAACCCATATTAGCCTACCTGATTCGGAACAAACGTCCCCGGCCTTAAATTTCAGCCGTTTTCGGTTTCCTTTCTTGGGCATGTCGTCACCAGTAATCTGTGAACGCTTAACGGGCCTGTGAGTCCTGCCATGTCTCTATGGCAAGTTGAGGTATAGAGAAAGAAAGAAAAATGAGAGAGAAATTGAAAAATGCTCCGCCAGGATCTTCAGCCATCATGGAATGACGTGACCCTGGACGTCACGCGAGAGTATCGTTGTTGGAGTTTTCTGCTTTACTGCCATCTGCCGGTGATAGTGAGCATTTCAATGATTTCTCGTGGCCGAAGGTGAGTGGTTCTGCCTCATTATTTATAAGACAAATTAAGACATTAAATATTAGCAAATTAAGGCTTTCCTTAACAGAGTGATATGTATTTTTTTTTAAATTTTACTCTACACTAACAGTATTTGATAGTATTTCTCCATTCAGTGTTATTATTGTTTTGTTTTACAGAACATTGTTGAGTGCTTTATTCATCAGCTTTTGCTGCTTAGGCCAAAATGAAAATAAGATTCTGGAACGTTGGTCATTGTCGCAAATGCTGTCTGATGTGAGACTTAAGTTCACTGTCTGTTGTGCTTATTGTGATGCTTAATATTTGCTTTGTGTGTGCAGGTTCTAAATGTTACTGGTAAGACTTAATTGCACTTTAAGTTACTTGTTGATTAACACTTTCTAAATTATTGTTTTGTACTATTCATTAATTCATGGCTATGACTTGAACAAAGTTATTAATCTGCCGAGTTTAACAAAAGCTGCAAGAGGAGGTATGATAAAGCTCAGATAAAGTGATATAAATAAGTCAGGAGTCCAGTCAAACGCCTTTTTTAGTCAATTATTCATTTTATTTCTATTCATAAATACTGACGTAGTAACTAACTGCTGCCCATCTGGCTTCACTGAAGAGCCATGAGATGGTTGCTGCGTCACTTGTTTCATCTGTCCATCCACCTGTCATTCAACAACATCATCACATGCTATTGGACTCCTCACTTACACTTACAGCATAGTAGACTGAGATAATAGCCATCAGTCAGAGAAGGAAAATGTTGTCGGATATGACTTTGGCATTGACAATGCTGTCAAACCCAAGAGTCACAGTGCTAAAAAGATCCACAGCACTGTGTTCAGTGACCTGTGTAAGTATTTTGTAAAAGTGCTGCAGGCCTCCACAGCATCCCAGAGTGGCTGTTGACAACACTGTTGTCAAGACCTTGAAAATTTTACAGCAGAGGGACACGTCTCCCCGGGCAAAGCCCTATGAAACTAAGGACAAATTAGTTTACGGAGAAATCTCTGCCATAGTTTAAAGAGGACCAAAAAAGCAGAGGTGATGCTTCCACCTCTGGCCATGAGAAATGACTCCCTTGCAATTAAATAACATGCACAGTGATTGTCTCATCTTCTCCTACTTTACAGATGGGTCAGAGGAGACATCAGGGGACATCAGCTTCTTCTTATTTGTGGCTGGAGCTTTCATCAAGCCCTTTCTTGTCTGTATTGCTCCCTAATATCTAATTATTATACTTCTTGTAACACAAAATATAGATTCTGATCTATCTGACAAATATATATATTTAAAAATTAAGCAATCTAAGCAGTTTATATTATCATTACACCATAAACCTCGAAATCCAGCTAATTTTTACCAAACTGTCCAACATTTTCTCACTTACGACATCAGAAATCTATGGCAGTCATCTTAAGTGCACCTAATCAACTGAATAATATGATAGAAAATCTGAAATAGAAGTCATAAATAAGCTTTAATTAATTCCTTCATAAGAAAAAAATGTTTTAGTGAGGACAAAATAGAAAGCTAATTTTCTTCTGAAAGAAAGAGACCACATGAGACCAAATAAATTAGGATTATTATCAAGATTAGTCTTTGTTGATCCCTTGGTGAAATTCACCAGCCCAGCAGTATACATCGTTAAATAAATGCCCCACCTTGAAGATGCTGCAGCATTAATATAATGTATACATCAATGCATTGATTAGAACAATATAATATGTATTATTATTAGCCAATTTAGTTTTTTAGATTTTCATAGTGATACTTTTGTATTTTTAATTAAGTAACATTTGACTCGTAACAGAGTATTTATACAGTGCAGTATTGCTATATTTACTTAAGAAAAATCTCTGAATACTTCACCTCTGACTTAAGAACTGCAGGAAACAAGTACCGGTCAGACTCGACCACTAGGTGGCGATAAATAGATTTCTGAATCTAACGAGGCGGTGAAAAGTGAGTGCGTGAAGGCTTTTAATCTTCCTGCACTGTGTCGCTGTATACATTAATATATCTGGATTTATTTATAATATAATGACAAATATAGATTGAAATAGAAATAATCTAAACTGACACATACTGAGAAAATGAATAAATAATGCGATGTGTCATATTTTTGGTTGGAACTTCTTTCATATTTGGGAAATACTGATTGAATTGTGGACAAACACCACAGAATACAAACACTTTATCCAACAATCTCTGGTTTAATATAATTTTCCTTGAATAATTTCATTGTTCTTTCCAAGACAACTTATATCAGTTTTATTGTACATTTTAATTGTTTTAAATCACTGTTTTATCACATCCTCACAACCATTTTCTTAATGACATCCTCTCGTACAGCAGCCAAACCCCTGCAGACCTTCATCAGTACAGTATCATTTAAAGACAAATATGACCACAGAGTGCTCAGTCATTCCATCACAGTTTCACCGATTCAACTTCAATTTACAGAACTACATCCAACAACCATCGAGTCAATAATTTAGAGATGGAAAATAATGGTCAACACATTATTTGATGTTTGGACCAAACACAGCCGAAGAACACGCAGCAACACCAAATTATGTACAGTCAGTTATATTCCCAGACGAAACACGGTGTGAGGAGGAGATGCCCGCTTTCCCTGCCTTTCCTCTCTAGTATCGCTGGCATTTCTGATCTTCAGGTTCCCATCAGATCCTGCAGGGGGCGCCACGCATCGCACATTCCGCCTGTGTGCTCTGCTTAAGCTGATGCTGCCAGGACGCGCATCACGTCTCAGGAGCTGTCAGATCATGGACGTGCTTAGTGGTGCTGATGTGAAAAGTTAATTACATTTTACTAATCAAGGGTCAAGTGTGCGCTAACTGTAGAAACACGATACCAGTGTTGGGTTGAGAGATTATGCAATGACATTCATGACCGTCCAGCTAATTCTGCTCCTCCGTTTTGTACCACATGTGCATGTGGTGCAAAACGCTTATAGGCTGAACGCTGGGAGTTGGTCCCTTATTTCCAGAGCTTGGTAGTGACAACTGCAGATTCCCGTGTGTGTGTGTGTGTGTGTGTGTGTGTGTGTGTGTGTGTGTGTGACTGAGCAACTGTGTGTGGGAGGAGGAGTGAGCGTCGGTTCGGTGGCGGTGTGGAGAGATGGAAGCGGGGAAGGCGGATGCAGATAAGACTCGCTCTCACTGTCCCCAAGACTAAGGACGCAGATAAAACGTTTCCTCGCGGATTTTTTCCTGCTTTTTATTTTCCTGCCGATGTACTATGATCTCCGTCGTGCTCGCGGGCACCACCCCTCCAAACGCACCCGTCTATCTCTGAGCTGTCAATCATATCACGCCGGGATTTCTACATGTGAGTGCATGGCGCGCCGGGCAGGGCGGATCTGCTCACGGGGTGAAAAGACGCCGGTTAATATGGATGAAAGGTCAACCATCATCTCAGCATTTCAGTCACTCTGATTAGGTAAGGCGATATGAGGCTTACGGATGCACGTTTGATGCATGAGAAACTGAATGCACTGGGAATAAAGCGCGTATCTGCGGGTGCATAGGCTGCCCGCTGCTACGGGGCGTTAATAGGCCCTCTTATCAGTTATTGTAAGTCTGTTTATCGGGCTTGTAACCCGCACATTTTCCCTCTGGATCCCGATAGCGACACTGTCCTATAGCGTTGCCCAGACCTCAGAGCAGGAAAGATGATGTGTGAGGTGATGCCGACCATCAGCGAGGGAGACTCGGCCGGTCCCCCCAGAGGCACCGGCGGCGTCCCGAACGGCTCGGACCAGGAGGCCAACTTCGAGCAGCTGATGGTCAACATGCTGGACGAGAGGGACAAGCTGCTGGAGTCCCTCAGGGAGACTCAGGAGACCCTCATTCAGTCTCAGACCAAGCTGCAGGGGGCGCTGCACGAGAGGGACGTGCTCCAGCGGCAGATCAACGCCGCGCTGCCTCAGGTGAGGAGCAGGCGGCCTCTGGAGGGAGGGAGGAGAGGGGAGGGGGTCGGGCTGTGGTCGGGGTGAGATGGATAAGGGTTTCTCCCAGGGAGCAGCAACCGTTATGTGCATATTTTTTTCCTAAGGTGTTGTATTGGTCAACTGTCCACAGTGTAGACCTCTGTGAGGAGATTACAGCTCATGAAACCTTGGATTACAAACCGGGCTGAGTGGGCACCTGCCGAGCCCCACGACTCCGTGGCCCTGAAAGCTCCAGGCTAGGTGTGTGTCAACTGGTTTGTGGAAATGTAATAAACATTTTGATTGGCAATGTGCACCAAATGGCATTGGTCCATGGGGGCATTAAGGTGGACCTGCTGGTCTTCAAAGGATCATTGTGTCACA
The DNA here is from genome assembly GCF_051107435.1 of Chaetodon auriga. Classification (NCBI taxonomy): domain Eukaryota; kingdom Metazoa; phylum Chordata; class Actinopteri; order Chaetodontiformes; family Chaetodontidae; genus Chaetodon; species Chaetodon auriga. The sequence continues at coordinate 13,080,657 of NC_135075.1, read as the reverse complement.
ATCACATTTTCTTCTTTATTTCAGTTTGTTGACTTTATGCTGCGTATTCTGAAAATAATCGTTTTGACACACACAAGTTAATGTAGCATAGAGAAAACACAGATTTCACAGAAAATGGGAGGAACAGGGGTGTTAATAACGGATGAGCACCGTATTTTGTCACAGGGTCAGCTCACAGGCTAATGTGTCCATGGTGGTACTGATGCTGAATGATTTGAAGCAAACTGCATGACACCATTCCTTGTTTTTTTCTGGATAACGTTGCCAGTGGGTTGAACCAACATATCCAAAGAGCTTGCCTTGAAAAAGTTGACTATGATCGTTTAACTCACAAGGAGGAGGCCAGGGCACTATTTTATCTCATGTTTAGCAAGCTTGGATTTCCTAGGTGCACACCTCTGCCAGGGAACCCCTCGAAACACTCCTGTGTGTCCCAGGATATCACCATCAGAATAACTGTGAAGATGATGGGGGTGTACGTGCACGTAGCACTTCAAACGCTCATGAGTGGCAGCTTGCCAGAAAGGAGGATCTAAATGTCTAGTAGTAGGTAGAAAGGTTGAAAGGTGGATAGAAGATGGATGGGGGGTTTTTACTCGCTAGAAGAATGTTGACTCTGACTGCCGCGGTGCGGGCCAGATGTTTGAAAGCCCTGCTGGTCAGAGAGGAGGGCAGGGCCCACCTATCATTATGTGGACTGAAGCAGCCTCACCTCTGTGTGCAGGGACCGTTCCTCTCAGTGGTGATGTGAGCGATAGGAGCTGCTGGTATAGTGGGATATCTTTGACGTTTCTGGCCTGTGTGTGTGTTTAAGTGTGTGTGTTTGAGAGAAAGAGAGCTGAATAAGGGCTGTTGCAGTCACCGAGCATGACGGCAATGAAGCCTCAGCACATAAAGCTGTGTTACCCTCTGACCCTCTGGTCTAAATGTGTGGCATGATGTCACAGTGCGGCGTGTGTGTTTGTCTGAGTGTGTGCGAGAGCGAGGGAGATTACTATGCCCACGATGACAGCCTCGCTGCAGCCTCTTGTGAAAGAAACATGGCCGCTTGCTAGTGTACATGGCCCTGGGCTGCTTGCTTCCACACATGCATATGTGTCCCGGTGTGTGTGCATGCATGTGTGTGTCAGAGAGGGAGAGGAGAGAGTGGGAAGAGGCTGTCATGCTTGTTTTCTAATCCTGCTTGGTTCAGCGTAATGTTTTATTCTAGCAATAATACAAGTATTAGTTATACAGTCATAGACCTCGGGGACATTATGCAGATATTATGACTGGCGTGCACATGCATAAGCTGTCTCCCGTTCTCTTCCTCTCTCTTTAAACGCCACACACACTCATGCACGCGCTCCTGCCAAGCACAGCAGCGGTCAGTTCCACACCAGCCACAGAGCGGAGAGGTGATGCAACTGACAGTACAGTAGTGAAGCAATACAGAGAAATGAGAAAATCTCCAGTTGCAATTGATTTCTGCTCAGTTTTTCTTTGCTGAAGGATGAGGATAATCTGGCCCTGATGCGTCAGTGGAAATTACATTTTGTAATGATGAGGGGGAAGTGTGGAAAAAATAACATACTGTATCTGATATCTCAAGTTTGGGTGTGATGAATACATTAGAGCAGTGTTGCTGATGCGACTGACCCCACCATCCTATATGTGTCAGTGGTAATTAGGCGGACTCGCGGCTGCGCTCAACATGGCCATAGTGTGGTGTGTTTATGCCCCCGATGACAGTACAGTATCACAGCTCCCTGCTCTCGCTCCGTGTAGCCCTCCAGTCAGAAGTCTCTACATGTGTGTTGTCGGCTATGCGTGTTTTTTTATTATGTGTGTGTTCAGCTCTCTCTGCTCCTAAGGTGTGGACTGATATATGAGTGTTGGCACAGCAGGACGGCCTTTTTGCCCAAATCCAACGACTCTTCTCTTTCCGTTTGCCTGACAAACATTTGTCATCTTCACCTACTAGGTGTGTGTGTGTGTGTGTGTGTGTGTGTGTATCTCTGTATTTTGTTATGTCTTCTGTAGGTTTCCTGACTCCATGGGACTGGTCTGACCCAGAACTGTCAGATCTATGTCTCTCTTCCACATATACACACTCCAACCCCCCCCCCCCCCCAACACACACACACACACACACACACACACACACACACACACACGTACACACACACACACGTACACACTCGTACACACACACACGTACAAACAAACTGTGCGAGCAATTCAAAATTCAACGTTCTTCATTGTTGTCATTGTTAAAAATACATAAACCCACATCACCTTGGCACCAGTGTTCAAATTTGCCTCAGTAGCGTCATGGAAATGGGACTACTTTGCCATTTTACCACACACACACACACACACACACACACACACACACACACACGCACCCAGGGTAGGATGGATATGTTCATTAGCTACAGAGAATAGAGATTCAGATTAACATGTCAGCCCATTACAGTGCAAAATGCCTTTAATACAGCCCTCAGAGATGGGTTTGCCCATAGACAAATTAGGTTTTAAGCACACACAGAGACCCACGCACGCACGCTTGCACGCACACAGGCTTATATGCACGTGCACGCACACACTCACACACGCACAGAATGCCTACTCCTCTCCTGTGTGAGAAAAATTGTTCCGACACTGTCAAATATAATGTGTTGTGAGGCGAGTGTGTGTGCATATGTGTGTGTAATGCAGAGAGAGAGAGCAGACAGTGGGTGAACACTGTGTGTCAAACAAAGCAGGTCACTGTTGCTCTTCCATCAATATATTTCTGTTACATACTTCCATATTGCTACACCCTGTTATTAAGTGTTGCAACAACGGCTTGGAAAGGTGCCTTTATTAATGGGTCACTCCACTGACGCAGCATTGTGCCTGTTGGGGGACTTGAGAGGAATTTTCAAGATACAGAAATAGTTCGACATTTTGGGAAATAAGCTTTCAGTATGTGCTTTCTTGCCAAGAGTTACATGAGAAGATCGATACCACTCTCACTCACGAGGCAATTAGTTTAGCTTAGCATGACACTGGAGGCAGATGGGAAACAGCTATCCTGGCTCTGTGTTGTGTTTAATCTGTACACAAATAGGAATATAAAAACGACAGTTTGTTTTCTCATTGCTATTTTTATTAATCTGAGCTATTTTTGATGAACAGCTGTTAAATCTCCACTGGTTGCTTGGAGCAGAGGACTTCCTGTAAAGCCACATGTTGGCATTTTTGTCTTGCATGTCGGGGCACAGATTAAAGAAACGATCAGTGACGTGTGGTCAGGGGAGGCAGGGGAGGCAGTGCCTCACCTGTTAAAATATAATAATAAAAAAAAAAAATTTGGCAGAAAGTACCGTGCTGCACTGATTGGTGTTAGTGCAGAGCACCATTGGCGCAATGCACGTCACTGCGTGATCAGCCAAAAAAAAAAACATAAAAATTGTAAAAAATCGAATTTGACCTTATGTTAAATATTCTTTTGTTTTTCTTGCTGTCGTATTGCTGAACAGTGTGGAATTGATTAAAGTATAATTAAAAGCTTTTAGAACAACTAAATGTTTCAATTAAGGTCAAAATTTAAATATAAGCTTCTATTCAGAGATGCAGATTTCAGCGCATGTCTCCTCGAAATGGGAAAACCATCAGAACATACAGTTTAGAGAACTCGAGCAGAGGGAGGTTGTTCCACCGAGCTCTGAGCTTGTTGCTGCTTTGCAGATCAGTGATTTTGTGTTGTTGGCTGTCAGGCACTTCAGCTGGTTCCACATTAAATGGTGTGGCGAATATGTCCAGTTCCTTTGTTTGCTTTTCCTCACACCAAAAGTTTGAAGGAGTTTTCACACTCAGCAGCATATTAAGATGTCATTGCAGGCTTCTGTTCTTGCAGAGGAGGAAAACGCATAGTGTTACCTCTGTCCAGTTGCGCTCACCACAGCTTTTCAAATGTACTTCGTCCAGTGTTAGTAGCTCCACAGCAGCAACAAGGCACTCTTTGTTTCAGCTTCTTAGCGATTAGCTCGCTCAACATAAAAGTTGCCTTCGTAACATCGTCTCTGTCAGAATGTGGACTTGTGAAAGCTGCTTGTTGGCCACACAATCTCTGCAGAAGAGCGTTACCCAAGTGCAGCTCATCCAGCTTCTTTTGTACATATGAATTGCCTGCGGGCCTGATCCAACAGTCTCGTACACAGCCCATAGGCCAGATGTTCCACACCTCTGCCTTAAGGGGAACACCACCAATTTTACTAATCTGAGAAAATAACCCGAGTTATGACATCAGGCTTGTCTCAGCTTGGCCTCCAGACGTCAAGCTATTAACAGAAAGCCTGTGTTCCAAACTGAGGATGCAGGGTTTTAAAGACTTGCATGTTTAGCATGCAGGAAGGATGTCACTGTTTAGTTGCATAGTGGAAATTGTAAAATCCAGCATCTTTGGAATTTATAGTAGAGACTAAAATCAGGATATCTTGGCATCTGCTACTTTGACATAAAGCGTAAGTAATGTTAGCTTTTATGAATGAGTTTGTGCTGCAGCTTAATGGACTGCCAACAGGATGATGCAGAGCAGAGGAGATCACCAGCAGCTTCCCCTGCTCCAGTCAGAGGCCGCCACTCAGAGCACCAAATATTTGTTATTTAAATTTCTTTGTGGGAAAAACACCACAGAAATAACCTCTAATCCTCCGCTTTCCAAAGAGGTGTGTATGTATGTGTGTGTATGTATGTGTGTGTGTGTGTGTGTGTGTGTGTGTGTGTGTGTACCGTCATGATGGGATTTGAGTTTCATGGTGTGTTTGATGGTGTGTGTTGTGATGTTTGGACACCTGTTCCAGTCAGACACAACACTGGTTATTTTTGCCAGCATACAAATACACAGAGTGAAAGACACACACATGCACACACACACACACACACACACACACACACACACACACACACACACACGCACACGCACACACCCCCTCACTGCCCTTCCAAAACAACTGCCCCTTGTTTTTAACTCTCCTCTGTCCACACAGAAACACACACATACACACAACCTTTTTGTATGTTGTGACTTCTCGTTGCTTTACCCTTGTACAGACACATAAACACACACACACACACACACACACACACACACAGACACCTTGTTCACTGAGCGTCTGTGAAGAAGCAGGTCTTAAAATATGCCTTATGTTTATGTGTATGAGCCGCTGTCTCCATCCCTCTTCCTGTTTCATTGTTTCCAGGTTGGTGTATCTTCTCCAAATTCTAAATGTGACTCTAGTTTTTTTTTTTCACTGTTTGTTTCCTTCCATCTTTCCTGTTTGTTGTTTCTCATTTCTCCCTCGACCGTCCCTCCTGTCCTACCTCTGACCTCTGCCTCTCCGTCTATTTCCTTCTCTTTCTATCACACTCTCTCTGTTTATCTAACTCATCAATAACCCAGTGGTCCATTATCTGGTCCCTTAGACAGATCTGGTCCCCTCCTACTCCTGCAGCTGACCTTAGCCCACAGCACAGCACAGTCTATATGGAGAGGGAAGGTGACACAAATTGCTCGCTGTTTAAAGCCCTGCAGAGCACCCTGAGTCTGCGTGACAACACAACAACCAGGAGCTGGTTATTTCCTCATTGAGTCTAAGAGGAGATTTGGTTGTGTTAGACTTAATTAGAAGACATACTGAGATGATAAGAGAAGAGAATAAGAACATGGTGAATTCATGATAAGTAAAAGGTTGAGCAACCTGCATTTTAAGTCAAACAGTCACCAGCGTGTACGAGAATCAATCCAGCTTTCATACAATCACAAAATTTCCCTGAAGCTGTATTAGGGCAACAGGGGCCAGGCATCACCCAGCACTCACCGCACTTAGTGTCAAAACTCACACAGCAAATCGAATGCTCCCTCGAATTCCTCTTCACTTGTTCATCGATGTGACTGTATTTTCTTTGGTCAAAGCTCGTGTGTGGATGCTGATGTTCAGGCAACATTATAGTGCGACGTAGCAGCAGCTGAAAGTCTTGTTTTTGCTGACATACAGTGGTTTAACTTCTCACCTTGCTGCAGTGATGTACAAGTGCACCCCAGGGTGTGCCAGTATGCTGTGACACCCCCATTATGATTCCTGCTATGAGGAATACAGGTTGTTTTAAGATATGCACCCAGGGTTTAAATGTACTGGTGTAGGCCTCATAAAGGACAAAGAAATGGATCATAATCAGCCACAGTATCGCAATGAATAATTATACAAGCCTCATTCCTATTACATGGTAATAGTGGGGTCGACCAGTCGAGAGCAGGGGATTTCACACTACTTGAACCAAGGCCAGCAGAAGTGAGCCTTGCAGGCTTGGTACTCAGCCATCTTAGTTACTGTACTAGAGGTGTGTTTTGCTTACAGGTACAGTGTGAGAGGGAGTGCATGTCAAAGCTAATAGACCTTACACTGCAGAGGAAGGAAGAAGAGCTCCAAGGTCCCCCTGCACTGTGTTTGGAGGTGGCCTGAGCTTATCATGACACACACACATTCAGCAAGGCACAAACACTCTTACTCACATCTGCACCCAGCCAGAAACAAACAGTGACACACACACACACACACACACACACACACACACACACACACACACACACACACACACACACACTGCCTGTGTTTTCTTAAATGTCAGCATGCGCTGTCTACATGTCGTCCTGAGTCTGTGCGTTTGTACGTGCGCGAGCAGCGAGCGTGCCTACGGCTCGTGTTGCTTATGCATGGATGGCTGAGGCAGCTTTGTGCACCATGATAGGAGAATATTGAGGAGGGTGGGCGAAGTCATTCGAAAAATTACCACATCTCATTGGTCTGCTGCTGAAGTCCAAATCTTGTGCTGCGTGTTATGTAAGAGCCAAATTCTGGAATTTGGGTTGATGTGGAGGAAAGTGGAGCATGAAGTGAGCAGCTGAATGTCACCAAGAAACCCTGTAAGATAAGAGAGGGAGAGAGTCAGAGAGAGACACCGAAAGACATCGCTAAAAATGTTCAGACGGGGAAAGAAACACAAGCAGTCCTTCGTCAAGGACAGGCTGTAAACAACCCAAAAGTTTATTATCGAAACCACTACATTTGTATGTGAAACTGAAGTTAGTGCATCTGAAATGGGTGTCCCTCATTTGACAGGCGTAGGCGTGCAGGCATACAACTACGGTAAGTAGTTTAGGTCAAAACCATGTCGAACAGCTTCTATTTCTTGTCACAGACTCTTTCACTAATTTTGCTGCATTTCCAGATTTCAGCAATTTTCTTGGCTCATACAGAGTTCTAGTACTGATTGAAATGACGGTCTAAACGACAAAAATAAGAGCCAAATAGTAATAAATGATCCTTTTCTTCTCATTCCTTTGCCCAACCGTCCGTTTTCATAGACGAGTCAGAGAGCTACTGTCCAAACCCGTGGGCAGATTCATAATTTTGCAAGAGAGAAAGAGACAAACTCAAATAACCCCAGAAGAAGTGAGTCTAATTAACAACATATCTACCTCCCAGCAGCTGACTGACATCACACCTCTCTCTCTCTCTGTGTCTGTCTCTTTCTTATCCTCTCCTCTCCTCCTGCTGCATCATGACAGCTTTACATCATCTGTCAGTCTCTTTTGCTCCACTTCTTAGCAGGTCACTCCACAATCCTCCTTCCTGAGTACGTCGTCCAGTCCTGATTCAAGCATGCCCAGAAAGCTCTATCCGGGTCAGACTGGCCCCTGGCACGAGCTTGTGCACAGCTTTCGGGCCCCTGAGCGCTAATAGATTATTAGTGTGCAAAGCTAGCTCCCCCACGCTGCCATGCAACACCACGGCTTCAGCGCTCCATCTCTCAGTAGCATCCATCCCTCGCTCTCTCCATCCCTCTGCCAGTACCATCTGGCTCTCAGCACCAGGCACATTTAGCTCAGCCGGGCGCCAATTTGTCCCCCTGGCTGCCTGGGAGAGAGAAGGAGAGTGAGGGAAGGAAGAGAAGGAGTGGGAAAGTGAGACAGATACAGAGCATGAGACTTAGCAAAGAGAGACCGAAACAGAATAAGTCAGGAAGAAAAAGCCGAATTAAGCGTATACCTGACGGTCCCCAGCAGCAGGGGACATGCTCTGGTAATGGGAAGAACCAACAGTCAATGTGTATGTGTGTGTGAGTTCCCTCTGCCTGGTAATAAGAGCAGAGCGATTGGAGTTGCAGGACCACCAGAGGGGAAGGCAAGAGTAATGACGGAGGGAGGCAGGGAAGGACAGAATGAGAAAGAGGAGGAGGAGGAGGAGGAGCAGGGGGATGTGAGCTGAAGTTTTCCAGCCAGCAGGTAAGCCCACAGCAGCCCTGCCATGTCTAACAACCACACTATTGGAACTCTGTCAGTTCGCTTTCCCTCCTGTGACTCCCTCAGAATAGAAGATCAGGCGTCAGTGGATGGGAGGGGGCGTGGATGTTGGACTGGGGTTGGGGCGTAGAGGTTGGGGGGCCAGAGTCAACATGAACTTAAGGGTATATGTTCTAAATTTGTAATCATGTGCAAAGACACAGAAGAAAAAGCAAGACAATACATGCAGACAGGCCCTCTCCCAAAAACATACACACACACACACACACACACACACACAAACACACACACGCACAGTAACAGGGGCGACATCTTCTAGACCCCAGTTTTTCCCAGCAAGAGACTTAAGCAGCAGCAGCAGAGGCGGCGGCATCAGAAGCTAAGTCCCCGGCTGGACCCTTAAAGGGATTTAAAGAACTTCAAAATGCTTCATCTGCTCCATGAAATACAGCTTGTCAGTGTCTCACAACATAGCACACACCCCCCGCTGCTGACTGTCAATAACACCCTCATGCACACCCACACACACACACACATGCTCGCGCACCCACAGACAGGCACACACAGAGATTTGAGAGAATGTGGCGGTGCAAGTGAAACGCAGGATTTGGGAGAGGGGCACAGTGGTAGGACAAATATTGCTGTATATGCTGCAGCTAATGGCTCAGATGTTTCTGTATGTGCATCTGCCTGTTAAGTGAAAAGGCTCCAGAGTGCATCATACCTTTTTATGTGTTTATGTGTCGTTGTTTGATCATTTGCGTTAATCCGGTTTCAGGATATGAATCATAAATGTGCATCTGTGAGTGACATTTACCCGTAATAGAAAAAGGTTAATATTTTGGATATTTTTCTACATTAGTAGCCTTTATGAACTGGCATGACTAAACAGCAGAGCTGTGAGTGATATGGAAACTATTTCTCAGGAGTAATGTGTTCAACAATGTGTTTTTCATTCAGCTGAATCTCAGATGAGTAATATAGTGGCTCAAAATAAAGCCTGAGTTAGAAGTGGTTTTTAAAGAAGAAGTCAGTTTTCTTTATGAATTGGTTCATTATTCAGAGTTTTTGCCATCATTTCCATTTGTTATGAAATAGTTTTGCTCCCCAGCTAAATGTTAGACACGAGGACCAGTGACACAGTGACACAGCTGTATAACTCAATTCATGAGCAACATGAGAAGAATAATTTCATCAAATCTATTTTAACCTGCGTTGTTGGTCACTTGGCAGGTTGTCAAAGTTGAGGTGGCTGACATGTTGCTCATTTACACATCAATCAGATTCGGAGCAACATTAGCTGTAATTTTGAGTTAATGCATTTGTTAGATGTGTTTCTGTCCGTCTAACAAATGCAAGTCCGATATTCACTCTCCTTTTAGCTCCGTTTTGCTCTCCACTAACCCCTGAGGGAAATATCTGGCTCATTAGCTGCTAGCTGCTCTATTATGCTGGCCAGCTAGTCGCTAACTTTGCCGCCTGAAAACAGCTGTCTGCTGCAGCTGAAAACAGAGAGGGCTGAGACTGAACCGACTGTCAAGTTGCAGGCTGTAAAACCAAAACAGCTAGCTGAAAAAATGCTAAAATGTTCTGTAGACTGCAGAGCGTCATGATAAGTATCTGTGGGTCTGTCACAGTAAGCGACACCTTCCATGTGACACATGTCGTTTGAGGCTTTGCTAATAGAAAAATATCGTTGAGTGCAGCTTTAACCCTCTTCTCTAAAGCACTTGTTTGGAAGTGATGTTAACCAGGAAGTAGCTGTGCACTGCAGTGGAGTTTGGGTAATAATCAATGTTCACTTTTATTTTCTAATGTAGGCGTGCAGAGTGCATGTTTGGGTAAAGTGTTCATGTAATTAATTGATGGACACTTTAAAAAGGAGCTATTAAACAGATTATGATCATCCGGTCTTATCGCACCCAGTTAGTTACTCCAGGTGTGACGCTAGAGGTGTTGATGTCTTGCATAACAAAATGGTTCAAGTGATGAATTGCCCACACCGAGTCAGCACTTCCTCATCTAGTAAGTGTCCAACTGAGCTGATACATCACACACATGCACAGCCACACATGCACGAACACACACAGACCACTCAGACTTGGATGTCTCACACGGAGAAAGATGCATGTGCTGATGCGAATGTTATCCAGCCCATCATGGCCGACCGGACGCCAGAATACGCTGTGTTGTGAGGATAGGTTTTGATAAATACACAATGACGTGCAGCAACTTTACACTACTGAACAGACGCTATCTGAGGCAGACTGAAACAGCATGAGTTCAATAAGTACGTGGCACTGGAGAGGCTAATAAGATATTTTTGGTGCATGTACATCCAGAGAAAGCTCTCAGATCGTCTCGGCTCGTTATTAAATCAAACCCGTTTATTCAGCACCACCTACAAACATGCCTCAGTTCTCAGCTGCAGTCTGTTATTCATTTACTTCCAGCTCCATTCACAGACACGTGGGTTGGTGCAGACACTCAAACGTGTGTGCACAGTTTTATACACGCACACACACACACGCTCTCCCCCTGTTTCTTTGAATTTTTATCATCTTTGGTTTAGCTTCTTTTTATCGTCTTTGGTTTAATTAGTTTTTGTGTCTAGTTGTTTGTCGTAAAGCCAAAAGAACCTGTTGTTTAAAATCACTCAGCGAATACACTTGAGTTGACTCAGTGACGATCCAATATCCATATTAAGATTACGCGCACGCTGATCTGTCCTCTCTCTTCAAAGTCTCGCTCCCCTCTCTTCTTTCTCTTCCTCAGATTCACTGACTATCTCTCGCGCTCCCTCGCTCTCTGCCTTATCAGTGCTGATGGCTTTAAGCGTGTGTGCTGAGAGGTCTATTAGTTAGCTATCGTTCTGTCAGATAATGCTTCATATCTCTCCGCCGGTTCACTGTACTTACAGCTTTGCTCTGGCGGCATGAGGTGGGAGCACAGCTGCTGGGATATCAGATTGGACCAGAAACTTCCACATTCTGTAAAAACATGCATATTTTTGGATTCAGTCTGTGATTGATTTCAGTCTCTTGATGTCAGCTTGATGAAGCAAAGCTGGATGGATCCCAAATTGTTATTTTTTATTGAGGGGCTTTATTAACATACCGTATCAAGTGGAAGCGTATGTGTGTGCATATGTCCTTTAGCAATTATGTGTGTGCATTGAATTGACCCAAATCAGCTCATTAAAGCAGGAGGTCTGATGAGGCTTCACGTCTTCATAGCAGCTGGAGAATATCTTATCATACCTAAATGTGGTGTGTGTGCATGTATGTGTGTATGCATGCGCATCTTAGCATTGCACTGTTCCAATGGTACTACGGAAACATTTGTTTTGTGGTTGCATTGTAAAGTCCATGTAGTACATCTAATTACAACGCTAATAGCCAGCTCTGCTCCCACATATTGTAATTGTATGAATAACTGACACACACACACACTCACTGTCATCTCTGTGGCCAGCCGTGTCTGTCGATGATGAAGGTCAGTAAGCATTGTGGTGCCCCATTAGAATAATGGGGGTTATGACGTGGCCTGCCTCAGTGCAAGAGGAATCATTCACACTTAGCTGCTCTCCTCCCTCCCTCCCTCCCTCCCTCTCTCCCTCTCTCTCTCTCTCTCTCTCTCTCCCTCTCTCTCTCTCTCTGTCTCTCTCTGTTGCCGTATTCCCCGCACCGTCTCGTCTTGCCCTCAATTCCACACTCCAATAGGCCTTTCATTCACTCGTGCCAGCTCTCACCCACTCTACCTCTTTAGCACAAACACACACACACTTAAAGCACACAAACACTTCAGTTAAGTCAGTGACTTCAGATGCCTTTTAGATGTTTTTGAACACCTTGACCTTTGCACTCATTGTAAGTCCCCTGTCAGTAGAGAATATAAACAAAGATCATAAACGCACTGAGAAAAGCTTGTGACTATTTAATTGGAAATGGCCTGCGGTATATGCAATTGGAAATGGCCTAGATCTGGATAACTATAATTAGGCACCTGTAGTCAGCAGCATTCTGTTTGACTTAAGACTGATGGTAGCTCTGTCTGTTTACCATTAGCATACAGCTCATTGGGCTTCAGTCTATAGGTGCATGCTAATTCTATAGTGTGCTCAAAGAGACCAAGTTTCTTGGCAGCATTTGTAAGACACAGAAGCATGGCCGTCCTTGCATGTAGGAAAAGTTGAATTTGTTCACAAATATCCTTCATCATTCAGTACAGTCACTGGTCGCAATATATTTAGTGTTTGAATGATACTGAAATGGCAATATAATTTAATTTGTATGTTTTTTTCTGTCAGTTTGGCATGACTGGGTGCCGCTAATACGACTACTACTACATGAGTCATCATTGCTGTAGCAAATTAAAAATGTTCCATTGCTGTAATTGGGGGAAAAATCCCAGGATAGTTGCTGAATTCAACCAAAATTTAGCCAAAATCTAAAAGTGAACAGATTTACACTGATGAATGTTGTATCAGGTTTCTACAAGAGTGATGTTCAGCTCATTTCTAGAATTATCTCACTAACACTGTCCAGTACTGCTACCTTTACCTTTCCAAATGTTACAAATTCAAGCTATTTACAATTAGTTCACATTGTATGTAACAGTGTGTCATTATAGAATTAGCTGAGCCGGTCTCTAGATGCCGAACAGCCCTGTATGCACAACCCTGGCAGAAGAATGAATTTATGTGTTTGCCATTTACCCCAGCATGTGACAGCTGTGAGCTAACACCTTTTAAAATTTCATAGGGGTAACATAAAAATTAAATTAAAATTTTAATTGCAAGCGCTGTGCGCAGTAGTGTGGGAGCGAGTGGAGGAGTGGGCATGCACTCATCCCTCCTGCTCAGGTTTAGTGAAGGCTGCTAAAAGCCCCCGCGGAAAGCCGTTTTAATTTTGACACCATTAAGCATGTGTCCTCTTGCAAATGAAGACGGGAAGACAATGGTGAATGGGAGACGGACTGAGACAGAGAGGAAGTGTCTGTAGTTGAGTTACATAAAGGTCATCCTCCACCCCCCCACCCCACCCCACCCTTCACTTCCGCTGCCATCTTCCTATATTCCTCTCCATCCTGTGCCTCTCCAGTTTCAGTCACATCCTTTTGTCATTGTGATCTGTTCATTTTTGCCTTCTCCTATCTGATCCTCCGTTTCCTTTCCCCTTGTCTCATTCTGTCAGCCCTCTCTCAACCAGTGCTGGCATGTCAGCATCTTGTGTCAGCAACGTCTTCTCTTCTCTTCTCTTCTCTTCTCTTCTCTTCTCTTCTCTTCTCTTCTCTTCTCTTCTCTTCTCTTCTCTCTGCTATCTTGCGTGAGCCGGGGTGGGGGGGGGTTACCCTGGAGGGAGCGCACACTCACACACACGCACACACTCACTCACAAACACACACAGTACTCTTTTTATAGTGAAAGGCCTTTATTTGGTATTTGTTTCCTGTTCGCTCTCTTTTAAACACATCTTGTCGTCTGCTGTCTGTTGTTCTGTAACTCTATACTGTTTCCATGGCTGCCAAATTACAGTAATAGACCTCCCTGCTTATAAACAGCTCAACATACTGAAGAGCAAGGGCAAGTGATGATAAGAGAATAGGATATACACTGACGGTGATACAATATTTAATGGAGAGCTCTTACATTGCCTTTATGATTGTTGCTATATCGATATTATTACGTTTTTAATGTTTCATATGATCAGATATTTAATGGAGGGCCCTGCACTGTTTGATCTATCACTTAGGTTAAATAATCAGCCATCCATCCTTACAGCCAGATACAGATTAACAGTTAATACAGCACAACTGCACTTGCTCTTGATTGGCAAACCTCCATAAACAGCTGCTTAAATCCTTCCAGTCTGGCTGATTTAGAGCATTTGAACTGACACGGCCTGGGGAAAGCCTCCGCTGCTCTGCAAGTGAGAGCTGATTCTTTATTTTCATTCATGAAAATAAGCTATAAACAAAGCACTGAAAGCCGACGTCTTTGCCTCCAATGTCAAATAATGGCCGTTTATTACTGACGCAAAGATCATCTAAATTTGTCGTCAGGTTATTTTCATTCCTGTCATCTCATCTCATACCTACGGTGCATCATTGTCATCACACGCGTTCACACCGACACACACAAACATAAAGGCCACACACAACACCCCGTGGGAACAGAGCCAGTTGGAGCTTGTTTAATGCTGACCCAACGGAATATACGTCCGTCCCTCCAGTGTTACTCTCTCACCCAGAGGGCTCGGTGCGAACAAGTCCCGCAATCTCCCACATACATCGACACACAACATAAACTGTGCCTTCATCGATGTCCTGCAGACCCTCTGTCTGTCCTTTCACCTTCTTAACATCTCTGCATGGCAGTCTGTCAGCCAGTCGGACCCCATACATGTTTTTGCGTGTGTGTGTGTGTGCGCGTGTGCGTGCCTGCGTGCGTGTTCACATGCAGACTCAGGGTTTTCTCTCTCCTCCTCACCTCTCAGAGCCCTGCAAATTCAGTCTCCATGGAAACGGGGGGAGGGAGAGGGAGAGGATGATGTTGACTTCCTGACACCTTCTGTCCTGTGGGACACCAACTGTCAGCAACTCCATATGTTTGTGTGTCTGTGTGTGCGTGTGTGTGTGCATGCATATTTTCTCACATGTGATTAATAACATGTGAGGTGTGCCATATCATATCGCTCGCTATAATATCAGTAGAGATTTTAGTGTGATTTAAAGAATTTGTGTCATGATAGCGGCAGTATTCCCCCTTGCTGACATAATGACATCATTCTGTTACACACAGCAACACCAAGCATGGCTGAAAGCCACAGTAAGCCACAGAGTTGGTTCCAAAAAGGGCAGCGACTTCAGTAATGTGGAAGTGGTTTGGTTACAAAAGATCAGATGTAAAACAAACCGCAGTGATATGTAAGAAGTGCGAGAAGACAGTAACAACAAAAGGGGCAGTAAAACAAACTTAATTCACCACCTCAAGCAGAAGCAACCAGTTGAGAACGAGAAGAGCCGAAAATCCCTGGAGGAGAGCTCAACAGCTGCTGTGAGTTCTGAACTAAAATGTTTTTCAGTATTTTGTTGTCATGTCATTGAGAATATCATTACGGCAGAAATGCCTTAAAATATTGTGATATTTTATGGCCATATCACCCAAATCTGAATACGACGTTTTAAACGTCACCTGCATGAGCTTTAAAGTCTTATAGTGCAAGCAGCTACATATGAAAGATAATGTTTTTGATACAAGTTATGTCAGTTTGACCCTTTGAATGGTATTTGTTTGTGTGTGTAGCATGTTTGTGAGTAACGTGTGTGTGTATTCGTTGGCTTCAACCTTCATGGCTGCTTGTTATCGACTGCCAAAGCCGAGCAGCTCAGTGTGTTAGTGGGTCTGGCTGAAGGACTATGTGGAGGAATCCCCTGTTCACTGGGACAGGATGATGAAAGCAGCCATGGACCAGGAGAGAACAAACAGGAGGAAGCTCATGCGGATACTGCGTGGCATGTTTCACACTCTGCTTACTGTCCCATCACCCAAGGCTGAGCAGTTCAGTCAAAATGTGCAGAGCGAGCCTGTAATGCACCCAAAGGTGGAACAACGAGTCACATCTAAGCCTGAGTACAAACAGCCGCTGTCAGGCAGCGTGTGGTTGCGTCCTTTGTGTTGGTTTGTTCTAGACACAGGAAGTGGGGTTGACTGGGGCTGAAATCAAACCTTTTGATAATCGGATATTTCAGTCATTTTTTTAGGCAGGAATGCTAAAAGTTCATTGGTTCCTGTTTTCTGTGATCGCAAAATGAGAAGCTTTGAGTTTTGGACCCTTGATCGGACAAAACAAGCAATTTAAATTGGACTCTGGGAAATTGCGATGGCCATTTTTCTCCATTTTCTGACTTTTAACTTATTAACCAGTTAATCTAGAAAATAATAAGCAGATCAACTGAGAGTGAAAATTATCGTTAGATGCAGTCCTGGAGTCGACGCTGCTCCACCTTACACTTTAACCATGACTTTGATAAAGCACGCGTGCTCAGCCTAACAGACAGAGAAACGACTCAACCGTCAGAGAAATGGCTGCTGCAGGTGAGCCAACAGATGAGGAAGAGCTGGTAGAGAAAAAAAAGATGCCATGTCAGAGGTGTGGGCTTCAGCAAAGATGATAGAAAATCAAAATGAAATTCAATGTATGTACTGATAAAAATAGCTGCGGCTTCAAGAGGAAAGGAGAGCAATCTGACCCATCGCCTGAAACACAATCATGTCATACAATAAGACGAGTGCATGGCCAAGAGAAGAACAGCAACAGAGGTATTTGAAACAGAGCATGTTTATTTATATGGGGGGCATCTTTGGCCTTTATTGATAGTAGACGGTGTTGATAGATATGAAATATGGAGAAAGTAAGCAGTGAAACAGAACACTCACAAACCTGAACGCCATTAAACAGAACGTACAGTACGTCTTCTTTGATTTAAGCAAACTCCCCTTAGAAGATTTCTTAGCAACTGAGTGTGCACATACACAGGAGGTTCACTGCGAGGGCAGAGTCTTATCGCAGGTCTGTTCACAAAGAAAATGTTTGATACATTATTACATTAGAACATTTAGAGGCACTATTTCCATCATCAGTATTAGTACTGTCTTTGTAATACTTGCTGGCTGTAACGACTTAATGGTGTGGGATCAATAAAGTCTTATCTTATTTTTTCAATTAATTGTTTCGTCTATAAAATGAGAAAATGGCCGTCCCATGTCATGTTTTGTCTTATCAACATTTCAAAATTCACATTCGAGAAGCTTGAAAAATGACAATAATTCTCACAGTAGTTGCCGATTGATCATTTGTTGATCAAATAATTGATGATTTGAGTGATAGTTTCAGGTCTGAAGGTAATCGTGATGCAGAGTTCAGATTCAACCAACCATTTTCTCATGTTCCTGCCGTCCGAATGAACGCAGGGCAGAGGAGGAGGAACAGTTCACAAAGCAAACAGGAGCCCAACACAGGAAGTGAAGATGGAGGGAATGTAATGAAGGAAATATAGAAGTTTGAAGATGTTAGTGTCTGAGCTGCTGGATTCATTAAACAGCCGTGGGCTCTGCATCCCTGCCTACCACACCCCAGCGTTGCCATGGATATTAGGCCTTGGCAGCACAGCTGTGTGTGTGCGTGTGTGTTGTTAGAGGTGTGCCAGGATGACATCATACAGTAGCTTGCTGAGAAGGTCTACTGCAGGCACGTTGCATCTACAATATTTATAGACCTCCAGAACAGATGAGCTCACTCAGTCACTCAGTGTGACTGACTTCACTTCACGCACACACAAAGACACACACAAAGAGCAAAGAAGTGGCAGAGAAGTTACTCACGCAATCTGTGCCACACCCACTCGCATAAATATTTCCTCCTCTCTCCTCCATTTTTTTCACCCACCGGCCTTGACGAGTGCACTGCATACAAGTTGACCACACAGACATCAGGGTACACGCAGCGGTGATGAAACTGCAGGCAGAATGACCCTGACGCATTTCAGGATTATTGTTAGCGTGAAAATATGAGAGAACACATGCACAAACACACACAGTGACATAAAAAGTGCCTGTATTCTCCATGAAAATGAGCTGCCACTGTGTGAGTCATAAGGAGAGGGAATGGTACTTTGTGAGGGATTAAACTGGTGGAAAAATAAGGGACTGCTACAGTAACCACTCAGACACACACACACACACACACACACAGTCACTCACATAAACACAATATAGGCACAAACACACGCACTAAATGACCCCATCCCCCTCAAACATGCTCATATTACACACACAGGATTTAAATCCTCATATCCCGAAATAAACAAAATCATTTCTTGGTAGAGCAAATACTGTACATCAGTGTAACAGCAAAGTATGATTGAGAGTGACCACTGCGTGTGTGTGTGTGTGTGTGTGTGTGTGTGTGTGTGTGTGTGTGCGTGAGAAAGAGAGCGAGAGAGTGAGTGACTGAGTGAATGAGCGTGTGAGTTTGAGATACAAGGCTGGAGAGCACCAGAAAGAAAAATCACATTTCATAAATAAATCATCCATGGCCTTGTGATGAATGTGCACACACACACACACACACGCACACTCACAGACACACACACACACAAGGCTGCAATGCTTCATACCATGGCCATCATAGTACAGAACAGATTAGAGGCGAATCATATTTAAAGAGCTGTGTGCTACTCCTGGTCCGTGTGTGTGTGTGTGTGTGTGTGTGTGTGTGTGTGTGTGTGTGTGTGTGTGTGCGCGTGCGTGCGTGCGTGCGTGCGTGCGTGCATGCGTGTGCGTGTGTGCGTGTGTGCGTGTGTGCGTGTGTGCGTGCGCTCATGCTCCTAAGCCGGTGGCAGAGCCGTGCTGTACAGTATGTGTCCTGTTGCCTGGAGCTCTATAGAACCACCACTGAATTTAGCATCTAACATGTACAGTACACATAAAGTCTGAGCACAAGATTTTACATTGAACAAGATTGGTAATTGTAGAAACACGTGTGTGTGTGTGTGTGTGTGTGTGTGTGTGTGTGTAAGTAACTTGCAGAATGTGCTTTATGAATCACCCACCTATAAACATGTGAACATAGCGCAGATCTAATTTCTAACACTGCCATGTTGGTTTAATATTCAATGCATCGTATCTGTGTGTGTGTGTGTGTGTGTGTGTGTGTGTGTGTGTGTGTGTATGTGGGGTGTCTGAGCTATGAAAAGAAAAGCTGTGTATTTTAAGAATCTGCGTGAGAGACAAGACAGTCTTTCGTGACACATTGTTCGTGCTCCTCTCTCTCGCTCTCCCTCTTTCCTCCCTCTGTCACCACCACCACACCCTGGCACTCCCAAAGGCTGCCATATTAGATGAGCAGTTTTTTGTAAGTTTCACTGGCTGGACGAGTAGAATCGATGACTGACATGGATTTGTGGATGGAGGGAAGAGGAATAAAGCAGGTCATTTAGCGTTAAACAGTCCAATCAGTTGTAACGCAGCAGCCGCTGCTCACCAATCACAGCCAGACGAGCATGTGAGGAGTGCGCAAATACGTTTTCACAGTAAAGAGCAGCACCTGTAGGAAATATTTTAATTTGTGAAATGAGACAAGTGGAATGTGTGCTTTGCAGTGTGAATGTATAACACAGCTGCTACAATGTGAAATAAAGCAGCATCTTTTCATTAAACTGGAGCTTTTTATCGAGGTGTGAAGATATTGGCTGTGGGCTGCTGCTGTAGTCGTACTTATTTATTTATTTATTTCTTGTGGTGAATGCAGCATTAAAGACAACTACTTGTGCTCCATTTTGACATCTTTTCATTTTAGTGTCAAACAAAATAAAGCAGACTGATCTTAATGTTTCATAGTGCACTTGAAATGTCAACTAGAGCGAGCTGATGAAGACTGAAATGGACAGATTTACTCAGTTTGGACGCAGCGTGATCTTGTCCACACTGCAGCTGCGTGTCTGTCCCAGCGAAGCACCCAAAGTGACACCTCTCATTCTGGATTTGGTTTGATAAAATGATGCCACTTCACTGATAGAGCGGACGTGATTTTGCTTTAGAAGTCAGGCGTACAGTAGAACATCATAATGCGCACGCTGTACTAACAACACGTCCCTGCAGAAGGTAGAAATGGGACAAATGTTTGCACATTATGGGGAATGCTTGTGTAAAAAGTGACAGAAGGACACACAGCACCTCCCATTGCCTTGTCAAATGCCATATACAAGCCACCATTTTAAGATTATAATTATGCTGTTAATTCTGTTGTTTATATTACACACATCTTAGTATTTGAGTATTATAACATGTACAGATTGCACATATTATACCAGTCAAATGTCAATCTTCTTATGATTTTGTGTTTGTCTTGTAAATATCTATTTAATTTAATCACGTACACACAGACCACCTTCAGGTATATAATGCAAACAGAATACAGAACATTTCTAAATATATATACATATATATATAAAAAAAATTCAGGTGGTTAGCCCCAATGCAAAACATCTCTGTACCCCTGACACAAGATCAAACTCAAGGGTATTGCAGTCCCATGGGATGTGTAGACTATAAACATGGAGGACAAGGGGGTACAATGTGTGTGATGGTGGATACTTTAATCCTTTAACCTTGTAGAACGTGCTCAAGAAGAAACCTTGTTGAATTAATTTGCTGTGCTGTTGATCTTGACCAATATGTTTTCTCATAATTAGCCTAGCCTTAGAAAACCATACTCACAATTATACAACTAATGTGAAAAGCCTGCTCAGTACTGATAGTGGTTTTGTATTCAGCCCCACGCTCCATGTTTGCCTCCATGTGTAAGAAGGACAGAGGCCGTGTGAGAAGGACAGGGCAGCAGTGTGACGCCTCACTTTCAGGCACCACGAGAGGTGCCTGTCGTGCCTGTGTCATTACAGTTACAGTTATTGTAGACTTACTGTAGACACACACGCACGCACACACACACTCTCAGTGGTGTAGAGTTACACCCTGCCACTGCAGTTTGCACTCTGTGAAGGGCAAGAGCAGCGTTCCTGACCTCCGCAAACACACAACACCTAGGCTGCTCATTACTCACAGCCGTTTTTAGCTACATGAAGGATTGGGAAGAGAAGAGATTATTGAAAATTATGCTGGATGTACCCTTGGAGCAGTTTATTTACTCTGAATATGAAGATTAATATTAATACAGCTGTGTTTGATGCATCTCCTGCTTTCCTGTAGAACCATGATACACTTTCATCTGCAAAACAGAGCAGCTGGGACGGGCCGAGCATGTGTGTTTGTGCGGTCTCTGGAGGACGCGTGTGTGTTAGTTTGTGTATTTTTCAGTGAATGAGTCAACATGTTTGTGTATAATAGAGGTGTATATATTAATATAATCAGACTGACTGAAGCTGTGCATGTGTGTATCGTAGATTGGTTAAGCATTGTTGTTATGTCAACTTAAACTTTTTTTATTCCGTATAAACAGAATATGATTAACATATTTTTTTGAAGATGTGAGAATAAAATATTCATACATGGTTACAAAGAGAGGAACATTTTTCCATTTCAGGTTCAGACTAGTTGAAGCTGCGCGCGGAGTTCAGCAGTGAATGTGTGTACAAACCGTGCCGGTTGTTTGCGATGATTGTGTGCATTGTCGTAGTAATAGGCTTCCCTCTGGGCTGACCACGAGCTTGAGGAGGACACGCTGAAGGAGACATGCAGGCCGTGCGCTCCGACTGAGTGATGAGGACAGCAGGAGAAAGAGTCAGCGCTGACACAGGTGCTTTAGACAGAGGCAGAAGGGAGGAGGTGACGGAAGAGACTGAAATAAAAACAAATAAGGAGAGCAGGAGGAGGAAGAGGAGGAGCGAGGGAACGAGGTGACGGGGAAGGTGGCGACCTAGAAGGACGGATAAATCTTCCCGGAGTGATGATTGTGTCTGATATCTGGATAGTCGAGGGAAACGGCTGTGTGTGTGTGTGTGTGTGTGTGTGTGTGTGTGTGTGTGTGTGTATACAAAGATGTTTTGTCCCTGTCAGTTTTACAGTGTTACAGTTGCCATTCGAGCGACTCATAATCAAGAGGAGCTTTGAGTTGACAGAAATGTACATGCTGTCATCTGGGCCGTTCCCATTTGAACAGTGTGCTCACAGCTGTGAGAGCAGAAACTTCAGAGCTTCTTTTGGATTCACCTCTCAGGCTACACACATGCAGTCCTCCTCATCTGATTGGTTGTTGGACACAGCCCGACAGGAGGATTAGAAAATTAGATCTGAAACGCTGGTCTGTCAAATAGACAGTATAATTAGTGGATGGAGCTAATGCCAAACTCGAGGCTTCAAAATGGGAGTCCGCAAACCAGTGGATGATGTCACATTGGCTCTGTCTACAGTCTGTGGCAGCGGTGGAAAACTTTTTCCTATCAAGGGCCCGTTCAATTTTTATAGGAGGGCCGCGCTTAACTACTGAACACATAGATCACACTAACCTCTGTGACGGCTGGGACTGCTTCTCTTTGATGAGGCGTCTGATGTCAGATGGTAGTGATGATGATGATGATGATGATGATGATGATGATGATGATAATGATGATGATGATGATGATGATACTCGCAGCAGGTTTTCCAGGTTTCTTTGGGGTCAGTCAGTCTGGAGCAGAACTGAGACTTTGACTCTCAGTAGCAGGTTGTTGCTTTGCAGCTCAGTGGTTTCATGTTATTGGCTGTCAGGCACGTCAGCTGGTTGGAGCTCATCCAGTTAAGCGTGTCAGTGTAATGAAGCTCGTTTTTAGCCTTTTTAATCAGTGTGTGCGTCCTCATAAACTAACTTAGACACACTGGTTTGTCTTACTTCACTTTACTTCAACAGAAAAATAATTGTCCGTCCAGTCGTCATGATGCATGTCGGCAATGATTCGTAACTGCTGCGTCTGTGTTGCGTTCAGGGACCACTCAGATGGGCATGTTAGTTTACTATTTTATGTTTTTTTTCTTTTATTGCAGAAAAAAATAATTGCTGTTTAGAGAGTTTTTTTGTGTTTCTAAGTTGCTCTGTATTTATGATTTGAGTCACTGGCCACATAGCACACAGAGCCAAGTTGTTCTCCACCCCTGTTCTATGGTCTGTCAGCCGCTTGGGACCAGACTGAAATATCTTAACAACTATTGGATGAATTTCCATCCAAGGCTTCCATTAAGCCTATGAAGTCTTTACCTCTGGTCCTCTGACTTTTCCTCTAGCACCACCGCGAGGTTGACATTTATGGTTTTTCATGAAATATCATCACAATCCTGAATGGACTGTCATGAAATTGGTTCCCTTCAGGATGAACTGTAATAACGCTGGCTTTGCCCTGACTAATTGTCTGGCACCATCAGCCAATCAAAATGTTTGTCCTATACTTTGGTTAATGAACAAATACATGTACCTGCAAACTAATGACACTCTCATCAACCTCAGCTGTACTCTGTTTCATACTGATTAGCACATGTTAGCACGCTGACAACCTAAACTATGATGGTGAACATGGTAAACTGGAAACATCAGCGTGTTAGCATATAGATGTTGGCTCAAAGCACCGCCTCAAAGAGCGGCTCGCATGGCTGTAGACTCTTTGCCTTGTCAAGAAAAAATACCAAACACTTTCAGACTCCAGCTTCTCAAATTACATTTAGTGCTTGTTTTCTTTTTTCATTGCAGTTTTCAGTAGGGTTAGGGCTTGACATCAGTAATACAGGAAGTAATTCAACAATTCTGATTCTTTTTTTTAGACTTAAAGAAGACACAATTTTTCATTTCCGTTATGTTCGTTTGTGCTTTGGATCACATGTCACTCTCTTCTAAAACAAACCTATGCCCTTTGTATTTCTGAATTTATTTGTGGTTGTGTATTATATGTAAGGGTGGAAATGGTAGGGTCGGGGGTGCCCTCTGCTCCATGTTATGTTTTGATGTAAAATGGCTGCTTTCCGTCGAGCGAAGGTTCTGCTGAGATTAGCAACGCTTGAGAAAAAAAGGGAAGGAGGAGGAAGGGTAAAGGAGGAAAAAAGGACGAGAGAGCAAGCATGGAGGAGCTGGAGTGGATAGAGTGTGAAAGAAGTAATCAAGTGTAGTTAGGCAGCAGCAAAAGGAGACAGACTGAGGTAGCAGGAAGGAGAGAACACTGTGAGAGGCTGCCAGATAAAAAAAAAGAAAAAAAAGTCCCACTTCTGTGAATTGTGCTGCAGAAAACACTGTTTCAAAAGTGTCAAGTTTTTGGTGTTTTTGTCAGGACCGCTGATGTGCATGTGTGCTTTGTGGTATGGTTTGTGTGTGTGTGTGTGTGTGTGTGTGTGTGTGTGTGTGTATGTGTGTATGTGTGTTCAGTACTTGTTTGAATGCTTTTTCTCATTGTTTCTATCCCTAACAATAAATCTCAGGTTCTGCCAAGTCTGGCTCCCACTGCTGTCAAGGATGAGAAGTTGTTACCATACCTGAATTCTTAGCAGCTTCTATTTTCCCTGTTCATGGACCTAAATGTCTGCATGTACACGCAGTCAAAGTCATTTCAGAGCTTCCTGGTGAACGGCCTCTTCGTGTGCATATTTTGCCTGTTACTTTGCAATGTATATGTATATGTGATGACTTGGTTTGCCACTGTTTTGTGTGAGTACCTTGTGCTGCCAGTAGGGGTCTCTGTCTCACCACTAACTCAGATGGCAGCAGTGGCCGGTGTGTTTGGCTACTGAGTGGATGTAACTGAGGCTAGTCCAGCAGTGAGTTGCTGTCAGTTAATGGTGGAAGTCACCACAATCACTAAAGCATGCTTTAAAGCGTGGGGACTCACTGTTTCATCTCTCTCTCTCTCTCTCTCTCTCTCTCTCTCTCTCTCTCTCTCTCTCCCTCTCTCTCTCCTCTGTCTCCTGTGAACCCTGTTTCCTTGACAACCAGGTGCAAGCAAGTAGACGTGCAGACAAGAACCATTTTCTTTTCTTTTTCTACATTCATGCACCGCCAGCCCCAGTGGTTATGATGTTGAATTAGAATTTTAATGTGTTTTGCTGACTGATCATAGAGCTCAGAATCGGTGAGTGGGAGAGCCCAGTGAGTGATAAAGCACAGGTGGATATGAGGGATGAGAATTAATGAATGAATAAAGAGGGGAGAAATGCAGAATGAAATTAATGACGAGTCAAATCAGTTGTAACTAATTAGACGCTGCTCATAACTTAATCACAGAGACACTCTAACAGTTTTTTTTAGCTGAGGTGTGTCTTTGCAGAATTGGAATCAGAGTCGACTTTATCGGCCAAGTATGTCAGCAAATACAAGGAATTTGACTCCAGCTCTGAGCAGAACTCAGTATACGTGAACACAGAGCAGAGAGGACGTTTACAGGACGATGAAGATACAGACAGACAGCTTAAGGAAGATATCAATCCAGGAAATGTAAGCAAGCTTAAACATATACGCTGACTGTTATACTGTATAAAGGCAAGAGCTGAACAATAAACTGTCTACAGGTGGGTTAATGTGCATGTATTGACAGTGTGTGTGCTGTATGTCGAGTCTGTTCAGTGTGCTCCACTTTGTTCATAATGTAACTCAAATCAATATCGAGTAAAAATCCCACTGAGAATATGAGAACCTTTGGACTGAGCATATGAAAATCTATATAAATTGTGGATTATAAAATATAAATATAATATCTCCAATCAGGCTCTGCATAATGATGTGTCCATGTTTTTTAGGTGCTGGTATTCTAAACACACATCAGTAGCACAAAACTAATCACCGTGCAGGAAAATGGACTAATAAACAATGTGAGCCCTGAATCACGACATCAGAATTAAAGGCCACTCCAGTGAAGTGTTGTAATGTACAGTTTGAGGATTTCCTTGAGACTTTTAAAGGAACTGGTCAGAATCAAAGCAACAGCGGTGGAGATATCCCGACTTTTAGCTCCTGATGTAACCTCCTGCCTGGTAAACACTGTTGAACGCATTTGAAACAAAAAAAAATGTAATGCAGGTAGTTTCTAAAATCCCAATCCCAGATTACCCAAGTGACATCATCGGGGTTATTTTCAGGGAAACATTATACAACTGTTTTTGTAACATGACGAATAACTGAAATGACTTTTGCCCCATCGCCAGCGTCACCAATATATTATAATACGTTTTCTTCATCTCAACAGTCACATGTGATTTAAGCAAGTGCGTCATAGCACCAAAAAATAGGTTAAGAATCACAAGTCAGACAACACTGATGATACCATGATAAAATATACTCCATATTCTTTGCTGTACGAAAGCACGGAAAGGTGTGTGAGACTCCAGTGAAGTGCATGCACTGTGAAATCCTACTGAGAGAGGAGGGACGAAACGGGCTGCCATTTATAAATAGAAAGAATCAGCACGCACAATGTCATGCCGGAGGAAAATGGGTCTCTTGAATTTGTGTTGAGTAAGCAGTGACTGGAGTTTTTATTAGGAGGAAATAGAGCGTTTAATTTCATGCTAATTCTTGGCATTAGTTCCAAATGTGATTTAAAAACTCCCTCTGAGTGCCTGAACTTTCATGTGCCTGTGCATGCGTGTGTGTGCGCGTGTGTGTTCGCGCATGCATGTGTGTGTGAGTGAGCAACAGAGAACAGGTGGCCTGAGCCCCCAGCAGTCCTCGTCTAAACCCTGCCTCTTCCTTCCTCCATCAGCTGATCGCTACGAGCCTCTCTGTCTCCTCCTCCTCCTCCTCCTCCTCCTCCCTCCGTCCTCATCACTTCTGTCTCGTTCTGTCTTTCTCTCTGATCAAAATCACCCATGTTTACCTCACCGACCCCTGCTCTCCCCTCTTTTTTTCTGCCTGTCCCTGTTTATCCATCTCCCTACCCTCTCTCTCTCTCTCTCTCCCTCTCCCTCTCTCTCTCTCTCTCTCTCTCTCTCCTTACCCCTCATCCCTGCTGTCTCTCGTCCCGGCTGCAGTTAGAGCAGACTGACTAGCAGAGTGCTGTTGTCCCCGGCGGAGGGCAGAGGGAGCAGCACAGGAATCTGATCAAGCCCTGCCGCACTCTGTGTCGACCACGACTCAGCCCTCTTTTCCACCTTCATCGCCCTCTCCTCCTATCACTCCTCCTCATCCTCTCTGCCTGTTTCTGTCTCTCTTTTTATGGGGGGTCTGTTTGAGGGATCTGATATGTTTAGCCTTCACCATGAACCCAACAGTGAAGATCCACCTTCAGAATGGGACCCACTTTAACACCTACATGTACCAGGTAGGGACTCAGCACCCAGTTTGTGGGTATTACCGGTGAAGGATTGTCTCCGGCTCAGATAGCTCTCTCTGTGGTCTCCACATGTCCTTGCCTGAGTATTGATTTCAGTGCTGATGGCTCTTTTCTAGGACTGAGATATGGCCTCCTCTCCACCTCTTCCTCCCCTCCTCCTCCCTCCTTTTCCCCACCATGCCTCAATCAAACTGCAAAGACTGATTAATGCTTCGCACTGATGCAAATTGCATATCGGTTTGGAAATGTGAACACGCCTCCTCCACTAAAGTGTTTCACTGGTTGATGTGGCTAGCAGCATGTTTTCAACTGCCAACTCTCCAAGAAAATAAAGGAGATAAATATCTGCTGTGCACTGATGGTCAATTGTCTTGCTTTGCTTTTTTTGTGACTGCTGTGCATGCTTGGTTTACCGCATGTTTATTACAGCATGCGTGCAAGAGGCAGACTCCACTGATGCACAACAAAAACTCTTTGTGTTTGTCCTTTCAGCCGAGCTGTAGAAGTATTCCCCTCTCTTCCTTCCTGTCTGTCTTTGTCCCTCCTTCTGGTGCATGTTTTGTTTTGATTTAATGAAGAAAACTGAGATACATGAATGGATGCTATTCTGGGCTCAGGCCTTCAATGGATGCAGAGGAGGAGGAGAGAAAGTTGGGAAACTTGAAGGGATTTGACACCTTTTGTTTGTTCAACCATGAGAAAGCACATTTTGAAAAAACAGAGAGATACATAATTGATGAGTCAGCTGTAAAAATGCTTTTGCTGCGTCAATCAACTTTATGGCCGATAATCAGGGTATTAAATGGCTTTTGATCTGCATGTTTTCACGGCGCTGGGTTATTGGCTTTTTGCCAGGTGTCATTTAAACCCCTTCAGAAGTGGTTAGACCTCTTCTAGATTCACTGCGTGGGATTTCACATAGAAATCCCCTTTTTTTTCCAATGTGTTCACAAAGGGATTTATGGAGTTGTATTTACGCACAGCATATTTGTTGTTGTGTTATCAGCGTTCCAGAAGTGAGTCCGGAGCTGGCACAGCCTCAGTCAGTCTTGGCGTGATCCCCAATATGCTTCACTTCGGCTGGTTTGCTCATGACTCACAGTGATTATGCAGAAGTCTAATTTGACAGCATCTGTCTCAGTCGTGAAGAAGAATTAAAAAAAAAACCAACATGCTACATTATTTACTCTCCGTGTTCTGCGTTCTGAAGGGAAGCTTTCGGGAAAGTTTTCAGCTGTTCCTCCGGAGCGCCCGTCGGGGTGGAGATCTGTCAAGTGCTGTCGTCAGCTGCTTCGCTCCCCACGTCTCAGGAGCTGTCACGCCGTCACACAGAGGGGACGTCTGCAGCTCCGTGCGTGCTTGTGTTTTAGCGTGGTCGGTGCGCCTTCGCTCGTCTGATGAAACGTTCATGCAAAGTTTGGATGCTGCTCAAACACTCGACTCTCCTAATGAGCCGTTGCCATGGTGACAGCCACCGTGTGCTGGGTGGTGTCATGGCAACTGATTACTCACTGCCTTCGTAGGGCCAACACCCAGGTAAGGTGTTGTGGCGCCATCGCAGTTTGTGTGCGTGTGGCGGCTAAGACTTGTCAGAGGAAGGTCGAGTCCTCCTCGCTGCTGTTTGCCACCTCAGTGTCTCTGCAGTGGTGAAGAGTTACAGAGCTGTGATATCTGAGTCTCCCAGGGGACTCGCTCATCCTCCAGCCCCCGACTCCGCATTCATCTTCAGTGTGGCACTCCTAAGTGAATTACCACGCTTTACATGGAAGTTAATTTAGTGTCTTTCGGTGCGCGCAAGTGAAAGGAGCTCAGTGATTATATACCGCCTCCGATGAGGTATCTCCTCCTCCCGTGCTCCTCCACAGTGATCTTTTCTGTGGGTTTACCGATGAAGCTTCAGTGATTTTTCCCTTTCATTTTGCATTGTGCCACGTTCCCACAGAATGGCTCAAATAAATACTTTATTCTTTGGTTTCTGGGTCTGAAGGTCTGAACTTTTCTGTGTCATGATTCTTGAATGATTGAAGGAAAAACAGCTTCAGTAATTCTAGTGACCGCCCTTTAAATGCACCAAAATATAACTTTGTTCAGAGGCTGTTCCTGTTTTCAGAGAGGCCAAGTGCAGTCTGAGTGCTGGTGATGTGCACTTGGCCTGGAAGCATCCTCAGATTAGCATAAATGGTATCGCGTACCACCACCCTACCCTGTGAATCATGCGACGTGTGAATGAGTTAAGAGTCATGTTTGCAGTTTCCATCTCTTTCCGGTCTTGCTTAGTCACATACTTTCCTCTTTTTCCTCTCCTCTCACCAACTGACGCCCGCAGAGACGATGCCCTCCCTCGCTGTTCTCATCGATTTATATTTGTTTTGGCTCCAGTCTCTTGTCTTGTTAATCTGCCCACACGAAGCAGAAGGTGCCTTAAAGTTAGAGGCTGTTTGTTGTTCAGTGCATTAATGCTTTTAAAGGTATGCTGCTGCGTCTGTAATCTTCAGTACGTTTCTGGAGTTGTTTGTCAATGGAGTGTGGTATTATACAATCCTGTAACGCCCTTTTTGCCTTGTCTAAATCTACTTTTGCAAGTGCTTCTCTGTTTTTCCCCGAATGACCTTCAGCAGCCTGCAGAGAACAGACGTGAACTTGTTCCGCTGTGCTGAGAGTTATACTGTGCGTGTTGGCAGAGAGAGCAGCTTTGAAAGCTATATTGTGGTAAGAGGAAGAGACTTTTAGAAAGGAGAAAAGTAGAAAAACACAACAGATGCAGTGCAGTGTAGTTAACTCCTGGTAAACAGTATTTAGTCAGGAAAAACAGAAAAACAGGTAGCAAAGAAACGAGATCCAACTCTGGTTTGTTAGTACAGTAGCATTAAAGTGTCATCAGGTGGCTTTTTATGCCCAAACACCTCATAGATTCATCCTCCACATCTTCATTCATTCACTGAATCTCTCAGTCAGTTTAGCTGTCCTGAGTTGTTTTGCTCCAAGCTTCTCTTTTGAGTGACATTTTGTGTCCTGGCTTCTTCATCTGTTTGCCTGTAGAGCCTCTGTGCTGCAGGAACAAACACCGGTTTGGACACTGCAGGTCATGTGGTCACTTGTCAGCTGAGTAGTTTTGGCATGGACTCTCTCTCTTTTCTGTTGTAAGTCTGTGTCTGAGAGGCCTGTCTCATAAAAGAAGCTACGATCACAGCTTTTTTTAGCAGCACTTTGAACTGGAGAGGGATTCTGTCATTGATATATTCATGTGATTATTGTCAGGGTGCCGCACCAGAAGAAATAAGAGGCAAGACACACAACAAAACCCAGCCAGTCAGGTGAGACGTTAAAGTCCTTTGTAATGAATCCCTTATAAAGTGTAAAGGCTGTCCTTCCAGGTTCAGTATTTACTCGCTGGTAACAAGAGTCAGTCAGTCCTGGGATCTGGTTGAGTTAACTTTGAGAATAGATGTGAAATAATGAAGCAGCTTCTATAAGATGCAATTAGAGGAGATTTAGGAAATCTCTTGAATACTGTTGCAGTGGGCTGATGGAAGAAGGACCAGTGTTCTCAAAATACTTACAGTCACTCAGTTTCCTCAACCGCAGCTTTACTGCTGAATAACAAACAAAGTAACTGACATACCAAGAAATGATCATTTGACACACTCAGAGAGACACACACAAATTCATGCTCACTAATTTGCATCAGACAGTATTGTTGAACTAAAATGTGGGTTTATGCTCAATATAGTAAGTGTTTGTACTCCAAGTGTAAAATACATGCAGCACTGGATGAGGGTGCTTCTTGAAATTCCCACAAGGAAATGGAAAATGTACGACGTTGAAGCAGCTACACTACTAAAAAATCCCACAATGCAGTGCTTCTGATTATAGCACAGACCACACTGCTCGTATTCTTCATCATGTAGGTAACAGTCATTGAGGGGGCGTTTTCAGACACAGTTCAAGTGTGTGTTGTAGGTTGCCTCTCCACAGTGCTGACCTCTGAGCACATTACAAACATAAACACATGGGTGCGCGCGCACACACACACACACACACACACAGACTACACACACAGACAGAATAAGCACACTCTCAATAAACCTTATATTTTTTGGATTGCATATGTGTGAGAGAGACTTTTTTTTTATCCGACTGCACTCCAATCTCTCTCCCTCTCTCTGTACACACACGCGCACACACATGAACACATACACACACACACACACAGCATTTTTTTCATCCTTTAATCCCAAACTGCTTAAGGAAGCGAAGGGGAGAAATCCCTTTACAATGTCTGGGCTCAGCAGTGTTTGGTAACCACTTGCTATCTCACATTGTGGATGGAGGCAGAGGAACAGCGTGCCTCCAGACGCCCAGAACCTTCTCTGTGCTCTGTATGATATGCTCTCTGACAGATGTCGAGGTTGTGTTGTCAAAGAGCTGCGTCTGTATCTGACTGTTGTGTGAAGTTGAATAAACATCCTGGGATTTTTTGCATGGTTTTGGGGGTTTAGGATTGTATAGCGCACACTGTGATAGCATGTGTGTGTGTGTGTGTGTGTGTGTGTGTGTGTGTGGAAATGCAGAAGCTTCCAGAGGGAAGGCGTTAGACAGACCTTCATGAGAAATTAAAAGGGAATGTTTTTTTGTCTAGACAGTGATGTGTTATATTTTATATATAACACTTCTCTGCTCTGTTATATAATACTCCTAACAAAGGTTATGTATTCATACCTTTATCTATTCTTAGTTATTTGTCATTTTTGTCTTTTTTTTTTTTTT
Organism: Chaetodon auriga; assembly: GCF_051107435.1. Taxonomy (NCBI): domain Eukaryota; kingdom Metazoa; phylum Chordata; class Actinopteri; order Chaetodontiformes; family Chaetodontidae; genus Chaetodon; species Chaetodon auriga. Next base: position 13,048,763 of record NC_135075.1, on the reverse strand, counting down.
TTTTGGAGTATCGAAGCGGTTTGTGGGAAGATGCAGAGAGCTTCTAAAAGGCAGAGGGATGAAGGGATGAGGAGATGAAGAAGAGAGCAAGAGGTGGCGTGTTGAGCCTTTTTGCCACGATTGAAAGAGACAGTGAGCTCTAACATCTGTTGGTGGATTTGGGCTGAGCTCCTGTCTATTGGTGCGCCCCTGTGGAATAAGGGAAAGTAAAATGAACACGCTGACCCATTTTCCCCTTTCCTCCCTCTGCTCCTTCCCTCTCTCTCTTCCCTCTCCAGTCGCTCCGTCACATTCCACTTATTTGCTTGCAGCGTGATGTGCAGGGTTAATAGAAACCCCGATCATTTTGTGTGTCCGTGTGTGTAAGTGTGTGTTTGTCTAAGATCTGTTGTTCCTGCTGCTCCTGTTTTTTTTATTCCATTTATTGTCAGTGGTGGAATGTAACTAAGTACATGTACACAATTACTTTACTTCAGTACAATTTTGAGGTATTTCGACTTTTCTGAAGAATTTCCATTTTATGCACCTTTACGCCTCTACTCCACAATTTTTCAGAGGCAAAGGATGGACCTGAGTACTTCTTACACCTCTGGGTAAAACACCACAGTTTACAGGACAAACATTAAAAGCACAGGGCAAATTATGTGCGATGACCTCTAATTTGTCAGACTTGATTTCAGGCTGGTTGTTGAATATCATGCAGGGCTTCAGACAAAACAGGCCTCTAGGGGCCAGCCCATGGGGTCAGGAGGCCCTAAAGCCAGAGAGTCTCAGATTACAGTTATTCTTTCTATTCTAAGTCAGATGGGCCTGTCGTGTAGTAGGGATGTCCACTTGATCCTCTAATATTCAGTTTCTGCCAATATTGAGTTTGATTTCTTCTTATTAAGTACACCGTGCAAACTGGCACACTTGTCTGCATTAGTCTGTGCAGTCTGTGTGCCCTACTTTCCAGATAGGCAAGAAGGGAATATTCATAACATACCCACGTCTGGATCGGCACACCCAGCTTGATGTTGTAGACCAGCAAAAACAGGAGATTCTCTCAAGACCACATGTTATTGGCAGTTTGGCTGTATTATCAGCAGTTATCCACAATGTGTCTTACACGGTATCTGATCCTAAAACTTATGGTTACTGACAGACTTACTTCCAGCTGAGGTTGGCCAGTCACAGACCTGTGCCAGGTGTGTTGACAGGTGCATCACTGTCCTGACATTTTCAACCAGACCTGCACATTATGCACATTATCATCTTCACCATAGCAACAAAGTTGCCCGAACGTTCAGCTTTTCCTTCATCAGCCAGAGTTTGGTCATTGAGACTGAGAGTGCAGTGTCATGGCTGCAAGGAGTACCAGGGCTCTAAAAACTGTGTGTGTGTGTGTGTGTGTGTGTGTGTGTGTGTGTGTGTGTGTGTTTGAGACAAGCAGAGAGAGCATGAGCCTCTGGGTATTGTTTTGGAATAAAGCCAACCTTCAGGAAATGCCAACAAAGCACCAAACGACACTAAAACAACATGCCCCCCCCCACACACACACACACACACACACACACACACACACACACACACACACACTCGTACACACACATACACACACATACACATGCACACATACAGCTGTACACACTCTAGCCACTCCAGTGTGCTCAATCCACAGAAAATGTTAGAAATCACCTTCTAGCAGAAGGTGTGTGAGCCTCTGGCTCTCTCTGTGTGTGTGTGTGTGTGTGTGTGTGTGTGTGTGTGTGTGTGTGTGTGTGTGTGTGCGTGTGCGTGCACGCGCACTTTAACAGCAGCTTCTTCTCTTGTGTAAATCAAATCTAATTGATGGCAGACATCATAACAGAAAACCATATTGTAAGTGGATTAAACATGAGGCTGGGAGACTGGGAAATGCCCTCTGACATAAGAATTGACTGCTAAATAGCAGTAAGACAAATTGTGAAATAGTAGTCGTTCAAGAAGGACAAAAGCAGGGAGTGATATTTCACCACTTTTCTTCTACTGATCTGAAGAGGCTGTGAGAGGGTCAGTTTACACTGCTATAATTTATCCAAGCAGGACAGAATGTGGAGACCCTGTAATCCCAGAGCAGAGCAGGTGAAGCTTATCGTTTTCAAAAAGCTTTAAACGTAAAACATGCAGTACTGGATGGTTAGGGTATAACCTAGTGCATCAGGTTGACCTCTGTCAGACAGTCAGGGACAGTGTGTTTGTCACAGAAAAACCTGCTATCACATTTTAAAATACTCTATCATGTGTTTGTAGCCAACCATTTTAAGATCACTTGCTTTCTGGAAAAACTGTGTCTTAATCTCTTCACAGATCTTTGACCGCTGTGTTTTTAAAGGAATAGTTCACACAAAAATGAAAAACTGCATCCAGGTGAAATGCCATTAAAGTTTATATACTGTAAAAACCAAACACACAGCAGAATAGTGCTGCAGCTCCATCGCATCGCTCTCTCAAACTATTAAAGTTAATGGAGCCATCTCTTTACAGCTCCAAAAGAGCATAAAATGTCCATCAAATTTGCAATACGTGGTTGCTTGTGGAGCTGTGTAAAGGTGGTGCTGCCATCTTGAATATTGTGAGAGACGGCTGTGATGAAACTACATGACGTAGCACACTGAAGAAGTCAGAGGCCGCTTTTTTTTTCTGAAAAGTCATTTCCATGTAACAGGCACAGATATATTTTTGAAGATTCTGTAACCTCTGGACAGAGCCAGGCTAGCTTGTTTCCAGCTTGTATGCTAACCTTAGCTAACCGGCTGCTGGCTTTAGCTCCATGACATGGGGATGTGTAGACAAAGACTTGTGATGTTGTGGTGTGGAGTAGAACTAAACCTTTAAATGTTAGGACAGATGTCCTTATTCCATAACACCTCAAAGCTTATTTCATGTATTCATCCCACTCAGCGACCATGTTGCAGCATCAAAATTCCAATATGATTTAACAAAGAGGTCAATAGTAAAGCAGAGTTGCATCTGTACTGTATGCTGTGCAATGCTGTTTGTACAAAATGACTGATTGCTAAACTGAAAGTTGCTTCAAACATGCCAGTTCTGACAGGCTGAGTGGATCCCGACCGATCGGGAACCATTGTGGTCCAACTTCAAGTCGCTCAACTGTCAACTTTCTCAAATGTGGCTTTAAAGGACGTCTAGAGTGCCGCAAGTGCTTAAAAGCTTCAGAGAAGTGCGCGGCCATCTGTCGACGTTGACGAGTGTGAAGAATGAACATCAATAAATCTCTCTTGTGAAATGCACTTTTCTCACACAGCTAAGAATTCATTTTGAGTAATCAATAATCTATTCTCCGTCTAATGATGAAAGTCCTTGTATCGTCACTGAGAGCTGGATTTTATGGATGTGCTTGATTGTCAGAGTGAGATGACACTGTTTTCACTTAATTGTATTTGCTTTTTGGGGCAATATAATGACATTTTACAACTGTTCCTAATGTTTTCTGATTCCATCAAAATATTCAGACGTTCTTTTCAACCCATTTTCAGTTTATGCAGACATGAAGGAAACTCCATTTGTTAGCAGTGGGAAAACAGCCGCAGACAGTTGATGTACACCAATGTTTTCTACTCTGGTTACATCAGTCTAATGGATTTGGCACATTCTTGTCCCATTACAGCTGGACTATTGTCTTTTAATCACAGTTTATACACTGTGGATGCATCTCAGCACCAGTAGTCCAAATCCTGACCTTTTTTATTTCACTTTTTGATTTTGACACTTCTGATTAGACACAATGCCATTAGGCACAAATCCACTTCTTTGTTCATGTCTCCCAAAAACCCAGAGGCAGGCACTGTGGTGGGCAGAGTGGCACAGCTGAGGCTGTGTTTATGCAGAGCAGATAACGCAGTGCCATTTCAGTCATTTCCACCCGCTCAGACCACCTCTTATCGCGGGTGCACAGAAAGAATTTCCCAGACAGCATCCCTCGGACAACAAGTTTCCCTTTGAGGAGATACCAGCCTGAACTGCCCATTATTTAAGCCTGCACTGACATCACCTGCCTATAAAGTAGCCCTCCTACAGGTAGCGGTGTGCTCGTCCTGTGCTGCTCTGCACCAGATGTGTGCTTGCATCACCAAAATTGCAAAAACTGGCCAACCACACCCATGTGTGTGCTCAGTCCTACAGAAGCAGAGCTCATTATGTTGATCAGTGATACAGTATTAACCTCTGCATGTGTGTGTGTGTGTGTGTGTGTTGTGTAGGAGTTTGCCACCCTGACGAAGGAGCTGAACATATGCCGGGAGCAGCTGCTGGAGAAAGAAGAAGAAATATCTGAGCTGAAAGCTGAAAGGAACAACACCAGGGTACGCGTGTGTGTGTATGTGTGTGTCTAAGTGCAAGTGCGTGGTGATGCTGATGAAAACAAACAATGCTTCTAAGCTTTAAATTAGTATTCTCTTTGGTCGTGCATGCATTCATCTGTGCGTGCACGTGGGTGTGTGGGTGTGCTGTAGCTGCTGCTGGAGCACCTGGAGTGTCTGGTGTCTCGTCACGAACGCAGTCTGAGGATGACAGTGGTGAAGAGACAGGCACCCCCACCATCTGGAGTCTCCAGTGAGGTGGAGGTCCTCAAAGCCCTGAAGTCTCTGTTTGAACACCACAAGGCTCTGGATGAAAAGGTGGACACACGCACACATACACACACACATAAAACTGTGGTCTGTTCTGACAAAGAAATGCAGATGAAACAGTTTCATCACAACATGGTATTTCCACCTGTCACACAAACCACTCCTGTCGGTCCTTCATCACTACTTAATTCTGATCCAATCAGTTTCGCTGATTGTTTTCTGGTCGTTAAGCTGTTAATGAACTGCACGCTTCAGAGTTTCAGAGTAAAACTTCTCCATTACAGGGAGGACATTGTTGCTGAAAGGCTTTTAATGTGAAACAGATGGGAGAAGTTTGCATTAACAGCAAACAGTTGCAACGTCAAATTAAGATGAAAGAAAATGGAGGCAGATGGAAAAACAGGGAGAAATTCCTAATAAGATAATATATTTTTATAACAGAGGAAACAGTGACACTGCTTCTTTGTTCAGTTGAGAAAAATAAAGCTCCCCAGCCACTATTTAAGAATTTCCTGTACAAAATGCTATATACTAAAAACCTGAATTGTGAGACCAAACAAATCTCTCTGTTTCCAGGTTAAATGCTTTGTGTTTCTATATTAGATTCACTGTGTCCTCATGTGTCTGGACTTTGTCTTGATGTGTGTGTTCTTGGTGTGTTTGTCAGGTACGTGAGAGGCTTCGGGTGGCTCTGGAGAGGGTGGCCACCCTGGAGGGACAGCTAGCATCTACCACACAAGAGGTGAGGTGTGTGAATGTGTGTGAGCGTGTGCATCTGCGTGTGTATGTGTGTGTGTGTGTGTGTGTGTGTGTGTGTGAGCGTGCGTGCGTGTGTTTCTATATGTGGTTATTGGTAAGTGAAACATCTGTTCAGTCCCTAGCAGACATCTGTTGAAGCCTCCAGTCTGATCTGATATATGCTTCAAGTGTCACGCTGGGTGAGAGGCTCTGTCTTCTCAGCCCTGTGCTTCATACACACACACACACACACACACACACACACACACACACACACACACACACACACAAACCCGCCCTCTGCACTCATCTATTTAACAATGTCATTAAAGAAATCATTGTTAAGATAAAATTATACTAAATATTCATAGCAGGCTCAGTAAAAGCAGAATCCCAGTGGGTTATATAAGATTTAAAGTCAAAGCTTGCTAAGTTGTTCTGATCACACAGTTTTATAACAGAAGCAGACCTTCCCTCCTCTGTTCGGAGCATAATTCGTATTTGTAGTTATGTAAAATATGGTAGAGCATGTTGTCTGAAGCGTGCTGGCAGCCTGAGAGCCAGGCATCCCTTTGGGAGGCTAAGTTTTGTTCTTGGATTCACTGAGGGAAAAGAAAAGATAGTAAATGTGTGAGTTTGCTCATTGTTCTTTTTCTTTTTCCTTTTTTTTCTTCTTTTTTTTTTTTAATCTACATTTCAGTTGAACATGGTGAGACAAAGGAAGGACGGTGACTCAGTGGAGCGAACAGATGGATCCAAACCTACATGGAAGGTCTTCCTGGCTGTGTGATTGTTTTTCTGCTCTGTGCTTTATCTTATGTCTGCCTATAGTATCAGTCTGTCTGGCTGTTGGTCACATCTTTGTATCTTATTTCTGTTTTTTTTTTTCTACACATTCACACTTTTACACACACACATACACACACCCAAGACTGGTTAATGGAGCTGAATATAGCATGACTCCTCCTTTACCTTTCTGATGATTCTGATAACATCCAAACTCTTGCTCTCTATTCGCGCCCTGTCCTCCACGGTTTGAGGCCGACCCTGAAATGAGCACACATTATGTAACTGCGTCTGGGTTCATCCACAGGGAGGAACAAACCTCCCCGCGATTAAACAGCAGAGCCTATTTGTATCTGGATGGAAATCGTCAGCCTCTATACGGGCCTGGGCAACCGAAGAGGAGCAGCACAAGATCTTATTACTTTGGCTCCTATTTCTTTGCCGTAAGGATAAACATAGCCGAAATAAGTGTCAATATACCATTTTTTGTTTTTTTTAAAGGAATAATTAAACTTGAAAAATAAATGACTTACCATGAAGAAGGTATGAGAGCAAGGAGAAGGCTGCATCAATGCATGGCCACAGAGAGTGAGGGAGAAAGGATGAGGAGGAAATTACTAGAGTACGAGCATTAGGAGGAAGAGTGTGAGCACACACTCTGCCAGGACATTTATCCACGGCAGCCGCTGCCCTGCTGACAGTCACTGCCCCCGGATGTTGCAACCAGCACGCTTTAGGGGATATTTTTAATTCAGAACACCATAAAATTATCCTGACCACATGTACTTTTTCAGCTGGAACCCGAACCAAGACTATCCTGGAGCCATGTCATACCTTATTGCCACACATTGTCAGTCAGATTTGGCTGCACAATGCAATTTCCAACATCCCCAGGAGTAAATCTAATGAGTTTATATGGCTAAACTGGAATTATGCACAACTGCACGAATCACCAGGTGTGTTTTATTACACAGCTTCGGACGATTTCCCCCAGTGTTTCATGGTATGTTTATGTTTCTGTAAGGTATTCATGAGCAGGCAAAATTGGAACATGAGAAAGCAGAGGGGGTCCTACTAACTTTGGCTGCCCACTGTGTTGCCTGTCTGAATATGTGTCCCCAAAGGTTTGTTTAATTACGGCCCTGGAATTAACTGTACTTTGAGCTAGAAAGAGAAGAGAAACAACATCAAAACAACAACATGGCAGGCTAACCTCACACAACCCAACCCCCTATGCAAAAGACTCAACTCTTGTTTATCTAGGTCATCCAACTTTATCAGTTGTACAACTTTCAATACCGTCTACCCACAGCATGCACATTTGTGCATGTGCCTCAGTCAATGCATTTTATGCAACAGTGTGCATATATGTCTATTAAGTCTGTGTGTCCACCTTACAGAGACTGCCCAACGGCTCCATAGACGCCCATGACGATGGCAGCCGGGTGTCTGAGCTTCAGGAGCTGCTGGATCGGACTAATAAGGAGCTGGCCCAGAGCCGCGAGCACTCTACCACTCTCAACGCCCGTTTGGCCGAGCTTGAAGCCGAGCTCACAAATGCACGCAGAGAACTGAGCCGCAGCGAGGAGCTGTCAATCAAACAACAGAGGGAGCAGAGAGAGGTGAGGGCAAAGGAAATGTGCTTTTGATCTAGGAGCGAGCACTAAGAGCAGCAGGCTACAGAAACCTGGAGCTTTTTAAGTGAAAAGCTTATAAAATTTAACATTCTGCAGTTTTGTGGAAAAAAACACAGTTCTTTATTAATATATTACTTTATCATTATTTAAAAAAATATACCTTTGTTTCACCTTTGAGAAACTTTACGTCATAGCAGATGGTTAAGACACAATAGTGTGTCAAGTCAGTCACCTTTTGAGCTCAAGTCTGTTTATTGTAACTGGACGCAAAACCACAGATATTTAGCTACTTGCTAGCATTATAAGAGTTCGTAAAAGTGCATTGCTGTACATGAGGACCACACAGACCTGTAAGCTGTAACCACACTGTCTTCTGTCAAAGCTCATTTATTGATTACTTCAATCCTGACAACTGTAGGAGCTCAGCATTGTTTGTCAGTGTGCATGCTGTCACACAATACAGAAATGGAAACTACTTAAAGCATATTTTCAGTTTAACTGACATGCATTTGAGTAATTTTCCATCATTACAAAATGGTAAAGTACATACATTTCTTCAAAAACACAAGATACTATGAAGGTTTCTATATATTCAATATTATGTATATTCAATCATGAAAGGGAGAATTTTGCCATACAGGTAGAGATAAAGCACACTGGTTATGGCTTTTGGTCTCACGGTGCACATTGTTGCAGGCTTTTCTCTCATGATTTTCCTGCTGTTGTTTGTCTCTGCACCCACAGAGAGAGGATATGGAGGAGAGGATAACGACATTAGAGAAGCGCTACCTGGCTGCTCAGCGGGAGACCACACACATCCACGACCTCAACGACAAACTGGAGAATGAACTGGCCACCAAGGACTCGCTGCACCGACAGGTAACATGCACACAACAGTAAGAGCCATACAGGGTTGAAAAGGTCACAGTGTGCACCGTGATCCTTTTCAGATTTCAGCATCTTGAATTATCATTCAGAGAGAATTGAATAAAAGTTAACTTCAAATGGAAGATAGCTGCTCACTGAGCTAATTCCACACATCCCTGCCTGGGATTTAAGCACAGTGTCTGAAAAACAACAACATTCTGCCATACTCAGGCTTTCTTGGATGTTTTACTGTCCTAATGTGTTGTTCAGTGACAACAAAAGTAGCACATTTGTCTTGATGCAAGGTGAAATATGTCTGATGTCTCTGTCTCTCTTCCAACATTTGAATATTTCATGGCCTGACCATTTCAACCGCAATACAGCTGAGATAGTAGAATCAGAAAATCAATTGAGTTTTTCAAAATGTGGCTATGTATGTAAGGTATTGAAGAATATATAGTGAGTGAGAGAGCATGCTATTCAAAGGTTCATGTGTAGTTCAGGGTGAATCTGGGTTCAGCTCCAAATGGGGAATACCAGGAACATCCTCCATTCGTGCCTGGATGTCGTGTCCTTGCTGCTCACTGGCTGTGCTACACTGATTACACCTCTCTTGTGATCTCACTAATGTCCCTCTTCTTCCTTTGTGTGTCTGTGTGTGTGTGTGTGTGTGTGTGTGTGTGTGTGTGTGTCAGAGCGAGGAGAAGGTGCGCCAGCTGCAGGAGATGCTGGAGATGGCAGAGCAGAGGCTGGCTCAGACCATGAGGAAGGCTGAGACACTGCCAGAGGTGGAAGCTGAACTGGCACAGAGAGTGGCAGCACTTTCCAAAGTAACACACACATACACACGCACACACACTAACACACCAACATAGAACTGTGGAAAACATAGCAAATTATACTTATCCAATAAAACGAGAATCAGTGATTTAAACACAAAACACAGAGGCAGATATACATGTGAGCCCAGCACAAAGCTCATAGACAGAGGCTGTTTTACTTACATGTAAGTGTCTCCCCCTGCAGGCTGAGGAGCGCCATGGCAATGTGGAAGAACGACTCAGACAGCTGGAGTCACAACTGGAGGAGAAGAACCAAGAGCTAGGAAGGGTGTGTGTGTGTATGTGTGTGTGTGTGTCTGTGTGTGTGTGTGTGTGTGTGTGTGTGTGTGTGTGTGTGTGTGTGTGTGTGTGTGTGTGCACCAGCCCTGCAGGGTTTCTCTGACCTCTCATTATGAAGTGCATGTGTGTGTGTGTGTGCGTGTGTGTGTGGATGTGTAGTTACTCATGTAGTGGGGACATAAATCTGTTTGCACAGTGACATTGTAGGGACTCGCCTTCCTTATGGGGACAAAGCACAAGTCCTCGTAATGTAAATCATTACATTTTAGGGTGAAGACTTGGGTTAGGGTTAGTTTTGGGTAAGTAGTGGTTGTGGTTAGGGTAAGTCTCCGGGAAATGAATATAAGTCTACATAGTGTCCTCTGTGATGGAAACATGGACTGTCTGCATTTGCGTGGACAGGTATTGCTCACGTTGTGGGGACATAAATCTGTTTACGCAGTCACATTTTGGGGACTCACCTTCCTTATGGGGACTAAACTCAAGTCCCCGTAATGTAAATCATTAAAATTTAGGGTGGAGAATGGGGTTAAGGTCAGGGGGTAAGTGTTAGGGTTAGGCATGCAGTGTTTATGGTTATGGTTATAGTAAGTCTCCAGGAAATGAATGTAAGTCAATGTAATGTCCCCAGAAATGATGGAAACACAACTCTGTGTGTGTGTGTGTGTGTGTGTGTGTGTGTGTGTGTGTGTGTGTGTCTGTCTGTCTGTCTGTCTATGTGGGTGTGTGCATGTGTATTGTGGAGGGGGGGTGGGGGCTGATGCTTCACATTAGTTGGACGTCTTGACTCTCTGCTCCCTCATGCATACACGTACATACACAAACACACAGGGCAGACACACATATGGAGAACTCCATTTTCCCGGTGCATTGTTGCATGAATTTGAACCAAATCCACATATCTTGCTGCAACACATCCCCCCCATAAGACTGATTGGCTGCTATCTTTAGACTGAATAATTCACGCAAGGCTAATTTCCCTCTCTCTCTCTCTGCGATCTCATGACTATATTTAGTTAAAGGAGTTCTCTTAGGATGCAGATTTGCGTTTGTGCGTGTCTGTGTTAATTTACTTTAATGAAATTACTGTAGAATACACATTAAGCACAACACTTCCCATGTAAGAGAGGGCGTTTAACCCTTTTTCATCATCACGTAAATGACTGTAATTAAATCATTCTGGCAGCGAGATCCATTGTTGGCCAAGACGACCTATATCTGGCAGCTGGTGATCTTGGGCTAAATACACCCTTCATCTTTTAATCCATGCAGAGATGCTTGATTAGCTGCATAAATACACCCAAATGGAGCTGGTGTCAAAGACAAAATATGATGATGTCATTCCCGCTCATCAGGCTCGTCAGAGAGAGAAAATGAACGAGGAGCACAACAAGCGCTTGTCTGACACCGTGGATCGTCTGCTCACTGAGTCCAATGAAAGACTGCAGCTCCATTTGAAAGAACGCATGGCCGCCCTGGAGGACAAGGCAAGGCCTGTGCACACACATTCATCAAAGCAGCGGCTCATATTGCTGCTGTTATTGCCTCACGGATCAAATGAATATACAGTAGCACATGTTCTACTTGGACCACAGATTTGTTTTGACACGGTTGCATGATTTTCTTGTCTAGAACTCCCTTATTCAAGACCTCGAGAACTGCCAGAAACAGCTTGAAGAATTCCACCACACCAGGGTCAGTAAGACACCTAGAAGTGTCACCTCACTTCCAACTCGGATTCCCCATGTCTGTAGTGGAATGTAAACAAGTATATTTACTCAAGCGCTGTACATAAATACACTTTTGTAGCACTTCACTGAAAGAAGCACAGATTTTATGTCGAGCTACCCAAAAATATTCAGATGGAGTAGCTAAAATTAGCTTACTTCAATGGACTGTAACATAAAAAAATTAAAGGAGAGGATTGATTCCACTCTCATGCCTGTGCACTAAACATGAAACAGCAGCCGGTCTTTATGTTACGCTAGTGTATCTTAGCATAAGTACTAGAAACAAGAGGAAACAGCTAGCATGGCTCTGTCCAAAACAACAAAATCTACTTATCAGCACCTCTAAAGCTCAAATGAACATGTTGTATCTATATCTCATTTGTGTATCTGTACAAAGTAAGTGCAATGATAAGGTGGGGCTTTCCTTGCGCTTGCAGTATATGCTGGACATTTTCCTTGTCTGACACAGTGATGGCTGACTCCTGGTCTTGCTAAGCTAAGCTAACTGGCTGCTTTCTATATTTTCATTTTTACTGAGCAGACATTTTTTAAATCTTTTATTATCAAGAATGCAATAATCATGTACAGTGTTTAGAAATGTATTCATAAATAACACAAACTTGCAAAAAAAAATCGATATGAACACAAAAGTAAAAGAAAAAACAACAACAAACAATAACCAGACCCAATAAAATGATTGGATTGAAAGCACAATAAAAACCCAATCTGCTGATGAAATGTCATTTTTACTGAACTGGCATAAGAGTGGTATCAGTGTCATCTAATTCTCAGCAAGAAAACAAATAAGTATATTTCCCAAAATGTCAGACCAACATAGCACTGACACTGCAGACCTTCTCTTGCATAATGATTACTTCTATCTTTGATACTAAGTACATTTTACTAATCATACCTCAGGACTTTTTCGACTTACTTTTAGCTTGGACTTCTAGTTTTACTTTTAATGGGGCAGTATTATGCTACACTGTAGGTATTGTTACTTTTATTTCCATGAACAGTGTGAATACTCCCATAACGCCCCTCTCTTCTTTAGGAACGACTGATTGGAGAGATTGAGAAGTTGAGAAATGAGATCGACCATTTGAAGCGCCGCAGTGGGGCGTTTGGAGATGGAACTCACCCTCGGTACACACAGACAGACACCTCATCCATGCAAGCTCTCTCGTATACACACCTTCTAACAAAGCACTGTGTTCATTATTGATGGGAAGCTATTGTGTGCATATAATCTCAGGTCTCACCTGGGTAGCTCCAGTGACCTTCGCTTTTCTGTGGTGGAGGGCCAAGACGGCCACTACAGCACAACCGTGATCAGGCGGGCACAGAAGGGCAGGCTGTCTGCGCTACGAGACGACCCAAACAAGGTGCTGATAATCTCTTCATCAGGCCGAAACAACCCCAGAGGGCCTCGCATACACTAAGCAGGATGGCCAACTTGCAGATGACAAGATCATGTTTCCACTATTCTTCTAACCACATGCAGCGCCTTACCAGTCTTTTATCCAAGTTCATGTCCGCTTTGCTAATAAGTGTCAGTGCTTGGCTGATGTATGATGATCTTCATGCCTAACTTACCATTCTCTACTAACCTCTCCGTCTCTCTGTCTCTATTTCACCTGCTGCCATGGACATGCTGTCTGATGTAAGTTCCCTGTTCATCCATTTCTTCTCACAACTGGTCATGTACGTCCACAAGCGTCATACTGTATTTTTATGTCTGCATTTAATCTGAATTAATGTAGCATGTTCCTCAGGAACATTTATTTCTAATCTGAACTGATGCGTGTGTTTAACAAGTGAAGTGTGTCCCTGTTAAAGCTCATATGTGTGGTTGTTGTGTCCAGGTGTGCGCCGTGTTTGAACAGGACTACCCGTCTCTGCGTGGGAGCGTCAGCCACCTCCTCGGCAGCGACATCGAGGTCGAGTCAGACCTGGATGATGACGTTAGCTCGGCCCTGCTTTCCCCCAGCGGCCAATCAGACGCTCAGACTCTCGCTCTCATGCTGCAGGAGCAGCTTGACGCCATCAACGAAGAGATAAGGTGCCAAATCACGGGCACATTAGATTACAGCACATGACAGTTTTGTGACCCCCGTGCGGAAATTGGGTCAGTGCAGCAGCAAGAAACAGGATACAGATAAGAGGAGAACAAAGTATTAAAGATAATGCAACAAATAATTACAAGAAAAGGGACACGAGGATACTACAGTAAATAAAGGTGCTGCTGCTTTATCTTGTTAACGTAACATATGAAGGCCTGTGGCCAGACATGATGCTCCAGAGCTGATAGTGGCTTTAGATATAGAGATGATAACATGTAGATAAGACTCCTCACTCTTCGGTTCTGTTTCCAGCTGGAAGAGGACACGATTTATTGCAGTTTACAGTAAACAAGGTCCTCTTGTGACACCTCAGAATATGCTTCTGGTGAGGAAATGCAAAATAGATGCTGATTATGCTGCAGAGGAGCCAGATTCTCTCGAAGGAATAAAAATAATGTCCATACTATAAATAGTATTTTTACAAGCCAATATTTGCCAGGATCTTTGGCTTATTACATTTTTTAAACCATTGTTAACGATGAATAAATAAATACATGGTGATTATTTCACAGATCCACTGAATACATAAGAGCTACTTGTAGAGCAAATGAGAAATTAAAACTAAATGAGTTTATTTGGAGCTTTTTTAACTTCATACTGAATTTCATTCATTACCACAGAAATACAAGGAGTGTATTGTTAATTCATTTGCCAGATGTTGCATATTCAAAGATAAAAATGTGTGTGTGTGTGTGTGTGTGTGTGTGTGTGTGTGTGTGTGTGTTTGTGCGTGTTTGTGTGTGTGCATGTTTGTGTGTGTGCAGGATGATCCAGGTGGAGCGAGAGTCAGCAGACCTGCGCTCGGACGAGATCGAGTCTCGGGTGAACAGCGGCAGCATGGATGGACTCAACGTGACGCTTCGACCCCGGGCCCTGCCCACCTCGGCCACCGCCCAGTCCCTGGCATCATCCTCCTCCCCGCCCACCAGTGGCCACTCCACGCCTAAACACCACTCACGCAACACCAGCCACCATCTAGGCATCATGACTCTGGTCAGAGAGCACACACGCTCTACCTGTCATACACACACGAGCAGCAGCGTGATCCAACTGTTTTTGTAACCGTGTGCGTTTTTGTTCCACAGCCAAGCGACTTGAGGAAACACCGCAGGAAAGTGGCAGTAAGTTCACAAACACAAATACAGTAAAATGCCACGGCTGTTTTTGTCGTGACTGAACTGAGTTGCTTTTGTGACTCCTCTAGTCTCCTGTGGAAGTGGACAAAGCTACTATCAAGTGTGAGACATCGCCTCCCTCGTCCCCCCGCAGTTTACGGCTGGAAACCAATTTCGCCCAGTTCACAGGCAGTCTAGAGGATGGACGGGGGTACACACGCACACACACACACACACACACACACACACACAAATAAATCAGCATCAGTAGAGACTTTTTAGAGATCCTTAATATGGCGAAGATTGTCGTGGCTGGAATGGGAAATCGTTCTTTTTGTACCAAGCAGACAAAAACAATTGCTCACCTTGCTTATTGGCATCATATATCATGTTATAGATTTTACTGTAGCACAATTTGCTCTGTTTGAACTTTTTGCAGCAAGCCGAAGAAAGGCATCAAGTCATCCATCGGCCGATTGTTTGGGAAGAAGGAGAAGGGGGGTCGAATGGATCAGACTGTAGGCAGGGATGGACAGCCTCTACAGGCCCTATCAGGTACACTGCCAGCTGAATACCAGGCGCCCACACTGCTGCAGGCTGCGTGAGATCGTGTGTGATTTGCAGAGGTAGAAATTAACACTGCTTTGCTGTATTTCAGACTTTGAGATGGGCATCGGTGACACTATGACTCTGGGAAAACTGGGCACACAAGCTGAGAGGGACCGCAGGATGAAGAAAAAGTAAAAGCATCCTTTCTTGTTCTTTTGCTGCGTGTACTTTCTCTCATTCTTGTTATCTTGATGTTTTCACAAAGCCTTTCCTGTGGTAATTCTCACTTCCTTCTGTCTTTCTTTGTCCGTGTTTCTTTCTCTCGTTAGGCACGAGCTTCTGGAAGACGCCAGGAAAAGAGGCCTGGCATTTGCCCAGTGGGACGGCCCTACTGTTGTCTCCTGGCTAGAGGTACTCCCCTAATTACTTTCATGTCTGCCAACCATAAGCGTTTCCCCTCTCTCTGTCTTGCTGTCTTTATGTCAGGCTGTTACTAGATCTAATACAAAATGTCATACAGTGATATCAAATACGAGACAGCCCATTACAGCCTGCTCTGCACTCCCTTCACCCTTCTATCTGACCTTTTATGGCAACAATGATGGTGATGTTGAATATCTTGACGACTCTCACCAGCTGTGGGTGGGTATGCCGGCGTGGTATGTGGCAGCCTGCCGCGCCAACGTGAAGAGTGGAGCCATCATGTCAGCTCTGTCAGACACAGAGATCCAGCGTGAGATTGGCATCAGCAACCCTCTGCACAGACTCAAACTCCGCTTGGCCATCCAGGAGATGGTATCCCTCACCAGCCCGTCTGCACCACTTACCTCCAGAACGGTAAAATAACACAGCAGATACACCTTCATGATCACACATACACGGCTGTCTTCATGCTTATACAAAGAGATGATGGAGCACATGAGCGGACACAAAACATGAATCCCGGATTGTGAATATGAACACAAAACACTCCTCCACTACTGGGCTTAACCTTCACTCTGCACCCTGGGGTGACGGCTTTTCACTGCTTTTGCTTTCTTTGGTCTTCTGTTCAGACCACAGTAGAGGCTTGCTTTGTCCCTTCCACCTGAGGTTGCCTTGTCCTTTTCTGCTGCCATAAATTGCATGAGGTTCTGTGGGAAAATGACACACAAATAGTGCCAGATATAGCGACAAGCTACCTGCCTGAAATACACTCCCTCCCTTGGCATCACTTATCACAATGTTTGTCTGTGTGTGTGTGTGTGTGTGTGTGTGTGTGTGTGTGTGTGTGTGTGTTCATGTTTGTCTGCCTCTGTGTGTGTGCACGGTGGGGTCGGTATGTGTGAAAATACACACATGAGTGAGTTCGTGGATGTGTTATTTTGTGTGTCTGCGTGTGTGTGTGTGTGTGTGTATGTTTTTGTCCTCTGAGCAGTCCTCCGGAAATGTGTGGGTGACTCATGAAGAGATGGAGAACCTGGCTTCCTCCACGAAAGCGGTCAGTACCATCTGGGTCCTCCCCTCCCCTTTCCCCCCCACCGAACACTCTCTCACACTCACACTGTCCCCACCGTGACACACATATGTCATCTCCCGGAAGACCCCTTGACATAACGTTTACATCACACACTAACGCATTTCTGTGCTCGTGCTGGTATTTGTACGTGGGTGTTGGATCTGACTGTTATAACCTGTGGTCATGTGGTCTGTGTCTACAGTTAACTAATGTGATTGAAGGTTAACTGCAGAATAAGAGCTCTGTGTGTGTGTGTGTGTGTGTGTGTGTGTGGTTCTGAATGTGCAACATGTGTGTTTTTTGGCTGTCTCTCTAATCTTGTATATTGTCTCCACCATGCTGCCAACTCAGGACAATGAGGAAGGCAGCTGGGCGCAGGTGAGGTCGCTGATCTGTTAACATCTGTCCACACACACACTCTGAAGCGGTGTCCACACTCTTACTAACACACACACACATAGGGTCTGTGTGTTTGAATAAAAGAGGGCCATCATTGGGAAGTAGAAGTCCGACATCCATGTGCACATGTATAGTAAATAATCCTGAGACAGAGAGCAGTGTCCCTCTTTTTCTGTTGCACCGATTAGTAACATCATGTCCTCCTCTCCCTGTAGACTCTGGCGTATGGCGACATGAATCATGAGTGGATAGGGAACGAGTGGCTGCCCAGCCTTGGTCTGCCTCAGTACCGCTCCTACTTCATGGAGTGTCTGGTGGACGCACGCATGCTGGACCACCTGACCAAGAAGGATCTGAGGAGCCACCTCAAGATGGTGGACAGCTTCCATAGGTCTGTAGCAGGGCCTAGCGTCTGTTTGTGCAGCTAACTGGATGCTAACTGGATACATTAGCAATGAAAATGAGCAGGCTAATGATGCATATGTGCTTGCACTTTTCTGTGTGTGTGTGTGTGTGTGAGTGTGTGAGCTTGTTTGTTCCATCATTTTTGTGTGTTTGCATGTGTGTGTACCAGGGCTAGTCTGCAGTATGGGATTATGTGCTTGAAGAGACTCAATTATGACAGGAAAGACCTGGAGCGCCGGAGAGAGGACAGCCAGCACGACATGAAAGGTGCACTTTACACACACTCTTATACACACTGTGACAAAAAAAGCAAGCACACGCATGTTCAAACACGAGTTCACCGGCGTGCACGCTTCCACAGTCTCATCAGGCCAGAGTACCACCTAGTGGTTTCGTCTCATACTGTCAGTTTGGCCTGAGCACTGAAACAGCTGCACCCTAGACTGTCAAAAAGCCAACTGAAGCAGGCCTGCAATCTTATGATCCAAAGCTCCACATACCAAGAATAAATACACACACACACACACACACACACACACACACACACACACACACACACACACTCTTAGATCCAGCCAGCCTTCTCGCCCTTTTGACCTTGAGTTCTGCACATGAACTTGACTCAGCTGTCATGTCAAATCACAATCCTGCCCTGTTTACACACACACACACACACACACACACACACACACACACACCGCCTGTTCCAACTTGGAAAGCTGGCTGACAGCTGTGCTTTAAATGAACAAAGGGAGTGTGCCAGTGAGTTGACACTATGTGGACATGCACATTATCTCTTTATCTCTTTCTCTTTCTAGCTCTTACTCGAAATCAAGTTGCTCATATTTGCTGTGATCATACTGTATGCGCTTACACCCTGTATAACGTTATGCTTCAGTACCATGAATCACACTCTTCCACTTTAGATGTGTTGGTGTGGACCAATGAGCAGGTGATCCACTGGGTCTTGTCCATTGGTTTGAGGGAGTATAGCAGCAACCTGTTGGAGAGCGGCGTCCACGGAGCGCTCATCTCTCTGGACGAGACGTTCGACTACAGCAGCCTAGCGCTCATCCTGCAGATCCCTATGCAGAACACACAGGTGGATATAGAGGAAACACAGCTGTTTACACTCAGCATGCAACGGTTGAACTGATCTGAATGTGAGAGAAATATAAAGTGTTGTATAATCTGATTTTTAAGGGCAGTTTGGTCGTTTTTTGGGTAGTCTTAATGAATTATGACATATCTGTGTAGGATATTGACTAAAATTGTCACCGATCAGATTTGTTTTTGTATCACAAGCTTTCCCGGTACTTTAAGCTCATGGCAGGCCTTTTGGCTGTTCTGCACCCGTTCAATCTTCCAACAGTCACTGTTGTTGAGGTTTTTATGAGAGTGCTTGATTTATTTTTTAGTGACGCAGTGGTTTGTGTGCAGTCAGCATTTCTTCCTCCTGCTGGCTACATGGTGCAACATTTACTCCTGCTTCAGATTCAGTATCATTTGTTCAGCTGATCAAAAGGGCTCTCTGTTGTTCTCACTTACAAATCACTTGAGAGAATTTCCTGGCCACGGGCTTCAGTACAAATTACTTGCCTAGAGTTTCAAATCACAGGTGAACAAAAACGTGAAGGTTGCTGTGACTCATCAGAGGAATTATTTTTAATCTTACAGGTATTTCCACAGCTTTCGTTGATATTTTGCCATCAGCTCTTGTTACTTTCTGACTCTTGTTGGTTAAACCACAGTGTCACCGTGTCTTCTTCTGACAGAGGTTGTCTGTGCGGTTTTTCAGGCACGGCAGGTTCTGGAGAGAGAGTTCAACAACCTGTTAGCCTTGGGGACCGACCGTCGACTAGAAGAGGTGACCTCTCGAGTTGCTGCTTTGATCAAATACAATATTGTTGAAAAAGGGCCAACTGTGTGACCTCGATGTTCTCCCTGTCCCTGTAGACTGGAGATGACAAGTCTTTTCGACGCTCTCCATCGTGGCGCAAGAGATTTCGGGCACGTGAGGGAGGGGCGGG
This sequence comes from Chaetodon auriga, assembly GCF_051107435.1. Classification (NCBI taxonomy): domain Eukaryota; kingdom Metazoa; phylum Chordata; class Actinopteri; order Chaetodontiformes; family Chaetodontidae; genus Chaetodon; species Chaetodon auriga. The sequence goes on along the minus strand of NC_135075.1, from coordinate 13,029,155 downwards.
CCTGGGCATGATGGCGGGCTCCATGGAAACGCTGCCTGCTGGCTTCCGCATGCCCTCCATGTCCATGCCACCCTCTGTGAATCTGATGGCCAAGAAACAGCTGCAGCCTGAAGGTGTGTTACAGTACTAACCAAGCTCCTCCACCTCAGCCTATGTATTTTTCTGTGTGTGTCTATGGGCTTCTCTCTGCTTCTACTGACTGACTAACGGCATGCTATGTCCTCTCTGTCCTGCTGTGCCCAAACCCCTCTGCGCCACGTCCTCTCAAGCTCCTCCCCCGGCGCCCCCGAGACTCGACCCCTCGGCCGTGCGGACCTATTCATGCTAATTTCTCTCTTCTTACTAACAGGAGCGCTAATGCAAACAGGTAAGCTAACAAAACATTACCTTAAACTGCTGAACTTACAGGTCAGTGCGCTTTTAACCCGCATTGCACAGCTTTGTGGCATGAGGAATGAATGTGGAAGTCACTTTGCAGTACCAGGTTAATGCAGTCAAATGTTTAGCTATTGAACTATGTGAAAATGTGACTTGAAACTATTTGCTGAAACTACAACGTCCAGCTGTTTTGGGAAACTATTTGACCTATTTATGGAAATTAAAGTATATATTTGTGACCTATTATACGTCTTCAGTAGGAGCCAATGGTCTTGGGACTGGTGGCACAGACCAACTGGGAAAGCTGATGGACTAAATCATTGTCAGTTTTAGTACTTAGTGTGGTATGATGGATTCTTTTTTCAGCTGATTATAAATTAATGAAAACATACTTATGAATATTATTTCTCATTTCTGCCGATAGATCCCCCTAAACCCTCCACACTGGGCCGTTAGATATCTGCTTGTATTGTAAATGTCAAAGCGGCAGGAACTCTTTACTTCCTTTCTCACTGTCCTCATCGTTTTCTCTCTTCCAGTGCATTCTCATTACCTATACGGACACATGCTTGCGGCCTTTTGAGAGTGATATGCCAAATCTGGAGAGGGAGTCCTGGGTGCCACTGGGGGGGTGGGCCTTCACCCCACTGTTGCCCAGCCTCACCTCCCACCTTTCACCTCTCACCTCTCCTTCGGACACGTGCAATACAGAGGCCAACTCTGACCTTTGAACTCTGAGAGTGCTCATTGGCTGCGCTCGCTGCTGTAAAGGAGACTCATACCCGTCTCTCCCAGTTTACCCCAGTGCTCCCAGTAGCCTTGTTGTTGTGGTGTTGTGCTCCTGCTCCCCCTGGTCTCAGCTGTGGGTTCTTGTCCTGGTTCTAATCTCTCAACATGTGGCCAAGTTCAAACCAACCTTCCTGTGTCATCGCGTCCTCTGCATCACAAAAGCTGGTCAGTGCAAAAAAGATTTGAAGGCGTGGTGACAAGCTGTTGATTTGGATTTGGGAATGATGAATACTTGTATAAATGGCAGATCCCACTGCACATTGCCCCTCTACCGGTTATGCAAGGTATTACTCATTTATCGTCTCTGTACATAAAATGGATGACTTATGTTTTTTATAGAAATATTATATATATATATATATATATATTGGAAATATATATGGAAATAATATAATATCATTGCTGTATGAAAACCCAATGCCCTGTATTCGATAGTGACTGTTCTCTCTCTCTCTTTCTCTTTCTTTCTCTTTCTCTCCGTGTCGGACCTTTGTGTGTCTTTTGCTGTATGCTGTAAGTGTGTGAATCGTTAGTGGGAGGGTCTCACTAAGGAGGGGGTGTGTTTCTACAAGGACTCTTCACAGGTTCATGGGTCCAATTTCAGACTTCTCTATTTGCCTCTTCTCCTGATCTTTCCTTTTCCCTCTGCCTCCTCCTCCTCTTCTTTGGACACTATGTAGCTGTTACCTCTCCTCTCTTCGCCTCTCTCGCCTTCAGTATGACACTATGTAGCCTAGAATAGAGAGAATCCTTTAATATGAAAAGTGTGTGTGCGTGTGTTTGTGTGTGCCGCGAGTGAGCGAATGAGTCTCTCTGCTCAAGACTTGTTGAGAGGTTGTGTGTGAAGGGCCGACCCCAGCCGTGTGACCATGACGTTTCTCTGTGGATGGGTAGTGTGAACACTGTAGCTCCTCTCTGTTGATTCCTTACTTTCTCTCAAATCAAACTGTAAACTGCTGCTCAACATCAGCCAATGACATAAACCTAAAACTGCTTAAAGTGACGGGCTCGTCTGATCCTGCGCCGTCACCTCCCGTTTAGTTGCCGTGGAGACGTGCCAGTGAGCAGTCAGTACTCTTGGCTGACCAACTCCTCATCCAATGAGAACACAGCATATGAACCAGTGAAGTGCTGGATGGGTGTACAATCTTTTAATTTTTTTTTTTTTATTATTATTATTATTTTACAGTTCCTCCAAGGTGTCTAAAAGGTGTAATGTGCTATGTGGCAGCTATGAGTACTGTGTCTTTATTCCAGGTGTGAAACAATGCTGACAAATCAAGATTTTATTATTTGGCTATTTAAAAAAGTGAACTGTATTTATGACACTATATAGACATAAGTAAAGCTGTTTTTTAAAGATTTGGATGTTGTGTTCCTTTTGAGCTTTTTGCCCTCAAAGTGTCTCATGGGTGGTTAAGGACAGCGACAAAAACAATGTATTGAAAATGGTCTTTATTGCAGGAATTGGACAGAAAATATCACTTTTCAAAACATCTACAAATACACAACAATCTTAGTTACAAAAGTCAAAAATAAGTTAGCAAAAAATAAAAAATAAAATGGCAAAACCACTCTGTAGAAAAAGGGAACGTATTTACATCACTAGCATTCATAACCAGTTTAAATTAAGCAGATCTTGGTCAAAACTGCCTTGGTACATATTGGCCCCACAAATAAACTCATGTTTTTTAAGCATAACAACACACACAAAAGAATGAAAGAAGGTCAGGGAAAGGTTTCGAAAAGAGGAAAAAACTTAAATTAAGTAAGGAGAAAACCAGGCTTCATCATTTCTCTATGGCTCTGTCAGACTCAGCCTGACAGATCCACTCTACAACTAGGTGTTGGGGTCATGCAGCAAAGTCCTTGAATCTCTAGTTAGTCTAAGCTCCCGTGGCTCCGACAGACAGGTCAAGGTGGGGAATAAGGCCTCATTGGGAACAGGAGGAATTCAATTTGGCTAGCAGACCCATTGATCAGCTGAGTTACAGTTCAAATGAATGACTACTTTTTGATTTTTACATAAGACACTCAGATCAGTAGAGCTGAAAAATAAGTTGAATTGGAATTTAGGAGCAGTGGTCAGCCTATGCCAATGTCATTTTCCTTTTTGTCTGTGGCTCTCTGTGCACCTACGGGTCCGCTGTGTGGAGGGGTCTATTTGGGAATGTCCATGGGAAAGGCCACAGCTCCGTCTGCTGCAGAGATGCTGTCCACGATGGAGGTCAGGGCGCGCATGTTCCCCTGCTCCGGAGAACCAGCAGCACTCAGGAGATCTGCACACACAGAGAGACCCACACACACGTTCAGTATCTGAGCGAGGGTGCGCTCGCCTGTTTGTGCTGTCTAATGACACTGAGTGTGAACTGTACTCACCCTCGCTGCTGTAGCTCTGCGTGCACTGCTCGGGAGTGCTGCTCCACTCTGGGCTACTGCAGCAGGTGCTGCCCGAACTGGGCTCGCTTGATGACGACACCTGTTACCATAGAGATGCACACACAGACGTTGCTGTCAGTCACTCTGTGTTATGACATGGCACACCCCGCCCCACAGAAAGATAACACACACACACACACACACACACACACCACAACCACCACTGCATCTTGTGACCCCTCAGAGGCAAATGGACACCATGAACACCATCTCAACAAGAGACACACGGCTTGCCCATCAGAAAATGTAGCTGAATATAAAAGAGATCTTGTAACGACCCTTATTATCAGTTTGTTATTGTCGTCTCTTTGGACCTTTAAATAGGTGCAAGCTTTCCATATTCTCACATATCACATCTAAAAACCTATTTGAGCAACTGGAGGACTGTATGAATACACAGAGATACACCAGCATCCCTAACTCAAAACTCAAAACTTGGCAAAAATGGTCAATTCTGAAGCAGGATTGAGGGTGTATCAGTTCATCAAAGCTACATATTGTCAAGAACATTTTTAACTTGACCATTTTTCCAATTTTTTTTTATTTCCTAGAGTGTCTCTACTTCACATTTCATCCTTGTCTTAACATGTTCCACCTCTTTCCAGCATTTTCAGCTTTCCCTGCCTCTTCTTTGTCTTTTGACTCTGGTCTCTGTTGAGTATGTGACCTTCTGCTTCTAATCGTCCTTCCTCTCTTCTACTCACTCTGGGTTGGGTCGCGCTGGGTCGGTAATGCAGTCCCTGCTGTCCTGTCTCAGTGTCCTGCTGGTTGAGCGAAGACACCAGGGCCTGCAGTCTTTCGATATACTGGATGGCGCTCCGCAAGATCTCCACCTTGGGCAGCCTCTGGTTTGGGTTCATCAGGGTGCTCCTCTTCAGAGCATCAAAGGCCTCGTTCACCTTCTTCAGACGTCTCTTCTCCCTCATTGTGGCCGCTCTCCGGCGGTCCATAGTAACCGTCTTCCTTTTGCACAGCTTGCAGGCCCAGGGCAGGCACTGGCCCGGGCAGTGGGGCTCGGAGTGAGGCGACAGGCTGGATGGAGAGGCTTTGTCCTCTGCTCCTGTTGCTCCAACTCCAACACCTGCTGAGAGACTCCCACACAAGCCCATCATGGAGCTCCTATCTTGGTAGGCACCTTGGTCGTACCCCCCAGGCAGGCGAGAGGGGAAGTAGCTGTCCCCCCCTTCGTAGAAGCGCTGGTCAGGGAAGAAGTAAGGGTTGGTCTCAAAAAGCTCCATGGTGGACAACGCTGTGGTCTGAAAGGGGACAAAGACTCCTGCTTCCCCTGGAAATGCTCTGTCGTATGTGGTCTTCGGTCCTGCGTCTGGAGCGCGTGTGTCGGAGTGTAGGTGTGTGTGGCTGTCTTGCCTGGGTTTGTGATGAGTGGAAGACGTGTGGAGAACAACTGGTGTGGAGCAACTGTAGGCTGGCATTTAAACCCCTCTGCCTGCTGCAGGATCACAGGGTTAAATTTAGCACGAGCCCCCAGAAACCTGACACGACGTTTAGCTGTTGCTGCACATCTACACTTCACATCTCTGTTGGGCCCTGCACTCTAGGGCCCATTTGTGTGTGTGTGTGTGTGTGTATATGTGTGTGTGTGTGTGTGTGTGTGTGTGTGTGTGTGTGTGTGTGTGTGTGTGTGTATGCCCTTGTGTGGGTCTGCTCGTGCGTGTCTTAAGAGGCCAGGATATGATCAAGTTGCCGTGGAAATGGGGGAGATAACCTCGGATCAAAGATGTCCATCTTAATGAGCTAATCCCAGACTCGCGTCTCCCTCCATGACACCATACATGAAGTCCCCTGCCATGGGGGTGGAGGAGGGGGACGGGCAGTAGGGACAGCTGTCACTTCTACCAGGAGCCAATGATATGCAATGACAAGTAGTTGTTTCACTCTTAGCTCTAGACGGGAAGGAAATGAGGCCAGAGATTGTTGTTTACTCAAACATAGATAAACATTTGTACTTGGTTGTGACTGAAGGTTCAGAATGATCGACTTGGCCAACGCTAAAGATGTGAAAGCTTAGGTGGCATAACCGCTCATGCCACTGTTGGGTCTTGGTTTTATATAACCACATTCATATCTACTGACTTTTCTTCTAAGATGATTGCACAGTGTGATGCATGTGACCTTCTGAGCTAAACTAGACTCAGAGGCGGACAGGCCTGAGCAGGAATGGACAGAGTATGGGGCAGTAAGTGGAGAGCCAGCTTGACACTGGCTCCCGTTACTCCCAGAAATCAAGGCACAATAATCAGACGACCACGCTGAGGTATGGCCTTCGTTGTCCTGACCTCTTCCAGTCAGTCGCAGTGTTAGCCTTGCCGGTGGGTGTTAATCCTTCCAGGACATGTTTCACCTCATAGCTCACCAGCTAATTCGGACTGGCTTCCGCTAGCATGGACAAACAGCCAAAACACACACTTCTGTCAGCAGAGAAGTGGCCTTGAATGACAAGCATAGTGTGAGATGTGTCACATCCCTGCGTATCCTATGTCACTACCATAGGTTTATCACAGTAATATACATACTGGCAGGAAGTGTTCGCTGGAAACAGGATGATTGCTCTGATTTGTGGCCTCACTATGTAATGTGTCCGTGGGCACTGCTATCTGGTGCAGACCACTGCCAATTACACATCGAGCCAAGCCTGGTACATTCGTCACGTGGCGCCTTTACTCTCATCTCTTTAAAAAACAATTGTGTTCTCATGTTATGTGCTCTTAAAATGATTTTAATCTGAATGAGACAAAATTCTTAAAATTGAGGAGGTATTTTTTCTTGCATCACTTCACAGTTTGAGCCCCCAAACCGACAAAAGGCAGCGAAATATCACCAGATGAGTCAACAATATATGTGAATAGTGTTGTTAGTTTAAGTGTAAAAAGAAATGTTAAGTTATACACTTCTCCTTTAACCTCCAATCACTTGGTTAGATAACCTGATTTATTTAACTCTTTCTTATTCAATGGCTGATTTTCAACATTTCTGGTCAAATCTTGACCAGATTTCCAGCTTTTCCAGCAGTATATGTCATAAAACTACCAGTTCCAAAGCAGTTAGTAAACAGTGGAGGTAGTGTTAGTGACTCATATATTGCACACAGATGGAGTCTCGCTAAACCCTCATCACAATTGCTAAAATATGTTATTTGCCATGTTAATGCTTACACCATTTTAAAGTTTAAACAATGCAGTTTTAAAATGAACTGTGAAATTAGAACATAGATTTAAGTTACGGAGGGAAAAGGGTATTAGGAAATGTATTTCTTCATTAGTCTGATTGGACACCTGTGGCAGCCTGAGTCCTGCTCTCCCAGTTACCGTTGCCATTTGACAGAGTTTTTCCAGTTCTTTTGATGTCTTCTCACCGTTCAGGCTGATAATTTGCCTTACATGCTGGGGATCTTTGACTGTCTTATCTTTCATGGTCACAGCACATTGTTTTATAGAGCATATCATTAACTGTGTGAGTTCCAGGATCATGGTGCACTGACGCTTTTCATGCTATTAGAAGTTTAAAGAAAAATGCCTTTTAGAGAGCTCCCACATCTTAATGGGACTCTTAATTAAAAGCAGGGATAATGAGCAAAGCAAATATGCAGCATGCTGTCTCAATTCACTACCCTCTAGGCCTACTTTCATCTCCTATTTTTACCTGTTCCTATACCTCTTCCTGTACTCAACCCATTCTTAAATTTTCTTAACTTTTATTTCCTAATTTTAGGGTTCTAAGAATGAAGTTACCAGAACATTTAGACTACAATTACGGGTTGCTTAAAATGTTTTGCATGTCAGCTGTGAGTGAACTTATTCCACTCACTGTAAGATGGAATGACTTGTTGGTACAGAGAGAGGGGTCCGCTCTTAGACCGGCTGCCGGGCAGTGGACTAGCAGGACTGGGCAGCAGGCTGTGGTCTAGTTTTGGGCTTTGGGCTCGGGTTTGGGATCGAGGCAGAGTGCAGAGTCGAGGCTTGGCGCGCGGCTGCAGTTGGGCTGTCAGGTTAGTCTGTGATGGATGGTCACTGATGGTGGAGCGAGTACAAAGACGCCTGTGTTGCTCTCATGGGTACAGCAGGGAGGGGGTCTGCAGTGTGTCAGAGTCACTCATAACCTTCTGTCATCTTAACCCATTGTCAGCAGAACCAGAGCACTTGTGTGTGTGTGTGTGTGTGTGTGTGTGTGTGTGTGTAGTCTCTGACACACACTTGTGTCTTCTTTGAAGAACAAGTCCCCTCTCAGCATTTTGAAGTGAACACTTGAGATGCAGTAAACCAGAGGACATCAGGTGTTTATTTACTGTTTACAGATGCTTCACATGCTGAAACCTCCGTCCTAAATTCAGGTCAATGAAAACGCTTAAACTGGACAAACAAAGAATAGATCAGATGAAACATTCATTTGAGTGACCGTTGAGATTGTAACTCCATTTGATCTGTCCTTATCTTTTTCAGACTGGTACTTAATGTTTCAGCGGTTTGTATCTGATCAGTCGCTTGTAGGAGGTAACAAAAAATAAGACGTCTTTTAATATTTATAATCAGGATTGATTTGATTTTAAAAAGCTCATCTAATAATGGAACAAGATGTAGGAGAAACCAAATAAACAGGAAAAATCCTTTAATCTGCTGTGAGGCAGTTTGAAACAAAGATAACTGAGAGATTTAAAAAGATAGAAGCCAAATTATTTATACTCAAGTGTGTGTGTGTGTGTGTGTGTGTGTGTGTGTGTGTGTGTGTTTACGTATAAGTGCTCACATGTTGGTGTGTGCAGCAGGGATTGCCCTGTCACTGGCAACTCTGTTCCACTTCTCCTCAGTGACAAGCAGCAGCACATTGTGAGACAGCTGAGCAGGGGGGAGGCGGGGGAGACGGAGGGGGGGATCAGTCCCCCTCACCCCAGGTTAGCCTCAAGATCATCACTGACCTGGAGAACTGTCATCTGAGCGCAGTCGGGAAATCTCAGATATGTAAGTGGAGAATAACATAACAGCAGTTCAGGGGTGTTGATCAAAGGTGGATAAACGAGGATCTCTGTCCGCTGAGATACAATCTGATGCACAATAACCACAAACGTTGACTGCAGTCAGTGAAATACGTGTGTCTGTTCGGCAGGTCCTCTGTTTCCTTCAGTGTTTCCAGGACAGAACTGTATAATTTCTTTTACATAAGAGACAATGTTCAAGAACAGTTCTTTTGGTTTGAGTTTATAAATTCTGTAGAGATTTATTTTAAGCCCAGTTTCATACTAATTTATCATCTGAAACCTTATTTGTCATATTTGTTAAAATTGTTTGCTTGCCTGCAGACAAATCTGACTTTTTTCTGTTAAGCAGTGTTTTGCTGATTAAAAGGTTAGCTGGCAGTTATTTGGAATCAGCTGGAAGTCTTCTGATTGAACACTGTGTCCATTTTCACTCACACTAGAACCAAAACACAGTCCAGGTTCCTCTACAGTTCACTGCAAAAAAAAAGTATCTGTTCCTTTCTAGAAAGCTGTTGGGAAACTTTGAGACTTTGCCTTTTGTTAACATGAAGACCCATTTCTATAGAAACTTATTTTGATCATAATTAGTCCAGTTCAGTCACATCTCTTGGTCAACCTCTCTTCCATTACTGAAACAGTGTGTAGGTTTAAGTGGGGTTACTCTCCACTACACCCTTGCCTGTATGGTGATTGTGGTTTGTGGTAGGAGTGAATGAAGATGAGATACAGGTTTTGGAGAATGTATAGTTATGTGTCTACTTTCTGGGTCTAAACTTGAGTATTTCTGTATTACTCCTGGTGTCATTGTTCTGTTTGAAGTCTGGACTTACGCAATGATGTTATGGACTGCTTAAGTGCCTTTTTGGAGAGGACATGGTCCATTAAGTCCATTACTCAATCCTTTGATATCAGTTTTTCATACTGCACAGTGCAGAGCTCTCATCTTTCAGATTCTGAGTTTATACCAACTACACAACATTAATGTTGAAAGATGGCAAAGCAGCGGATTCCTCCCAGATGATCAACACAACACAATCAAAGCAAATCAATCTACTCTGAAGCAGATGAAAGAGAGCAGCCAGAGCTGAGTACTATGGCCCACTGTTTCTGTTGAGTAATGAAACTTACATAAGCTGCAGTGCTGAACCGTTTGACTGATGCCTAAAGGTGATGTGACACTACTACGGTCCGGCTAATCATCGGGAGAATACTCCCATTCATTCCTGTTCAGAATGAAGTGCCCCCACCTGTGTTTTCACAGGGCTCTGGAGGCCTGGAGAAAGCTTTCTAAGTCAGGGGGGAAACAGTAGTTCTGTAGCCCAGCCATGCTGCTCCTCACTGGGGCTTTTATCGCAGAGTAATCCCCTACAACAAACAGAATGGCCGGCATGTGCATACGCAGCTGTCGCAGTCTTAGTGCAAGTGGTGTCATGTTAAATCACAGGAATGGGCTGAGCCCCTGAGCCGTCCGCTGCCCTTCCCTTCACTGGCATCCCACTCACTGCGAAGCTCCAGCACACATGCACAAACAACCATACATACTCATACCTACATACATAACCCACTTCCCACTAACATACTTTGCAGCACATGGTAGCCCTAAAGTCATTCACTGTAAATAAGCTTTGCTCCACTGCTAGAAAACAGATGATTACATATGTTCCCATAATGCCACAGGTTGTTTGGTCAAAACAGACGCCACAGGCCAGAGGACAAACAGCATTCATCGTTTTGAGACTGCCACTTAAGTTAATCAGGAAAGTATCTGACAGGGTAAAGCTAGGCCCTCATAAAATCTATCCTGTTTAATCTGAAAGCAATTTACACCTTCACGTTGCCCAAGTGCAAACCACAATCAGCATAGCTCCTCTAGGAGACACCGCTGAATCCTGTCGGAGGCCAGTGATGTGTATATGACTGCAGAGTGTTGTGAGATCTGAGTGGATGGCTATGCAGAAACTATGCCCTGATCCCAGTCAGCCCAGCTTTTCAGCGCCGTCTTCCATATCAGGCCTCCGACTGTGGATACAAGGGAAGACAACCTCAATTATGTTTCTCCTCTAATCTCATATTAATGTCACATCTCTGTCCTTCACGTCCGCTCTTATTTTGAAATTCTCTCCGTCTTTATGCCTTTTTTCCATATTCCTATCTTTGTTTTTCTCTGGCTCCACTGACCTTCTCCCATGTCACCAGTGGGACAAATTTAGCGGCCTGGTTTCTGGAGCGACCAAATAGTCGGACACAACAGAGGGAAAGTGTGTGTGGTGTGTGTGTGTGTGTGTGTGTGTGTGTGTGTGTGTGTTTGTGCACAGAGGTGAGAAAGAAAGGTCCTGGCCACACAGATACAGTTACAGATATCCAGACGCACGACCAGGAGAGAGTAAAGAAGGGTAAACAGGCTGAGGCTCACCAACCTGGAGGTATGCAGATGAAGGACACAGGAAGAGAATGACACAGATATTTTACATATATCGATAAAGGTGATTCAAAAGTGTGAGAACAGAAAAAAAAAGCAATAAAATGATAAGTATGGGCAAAAATATGGGAGCAATGTTCAACAGAGCTTCCATCCTAACTATTTTCTCTCTAGGAAGTATTGCATACGCCATAGGGGATAAAGGGAGAATGTGTTAAGTTATTCTGGGATGTTGGGATGGAGGCACTGTCGCCATGGAAACATGCAGATCCCCTACCACTCCCTAGACCGTGCCATTCTGGAGCTACCAAGCTGTGGGTGCCATGTGAACATGGGTGTTACGCCATTTTTCGTCTCTGCGCTCTGCGACATGCCAGACGCCACAGACAAAGCAGTACGCCATTCTTGAATTAGACGCAGAGTGAGCGAAAGCATTTTAGTATGGCTGCCATAAGTATTTAATACAGAGGCAGCTACCCCTGGCTATCTCCATGTTTGCCAGTACATTACTGAAGTTCTGAATGTGAGCACAAATTAAAGACGACTGTGCTTCACTTGGTTTTGTTTTTACAATACTTCCCATTTATACTTCACAGCAATTTAGAGGGAAATGTGTTTTATTCCAACACAATTATTTAAGTTACTTAAGTAAGATTTTACATTAAAACACGTCGAGTTTAAAAATATGAGACATCACTGTGAAATCACGCTTTCTTTGTCTTAAATGACAGAAAAGTGGAGATTTAAAGGTTTGAAGCTGTCACTTTGAGCTCTTGGTGATTGTGATGGACACTTATCACTATTTTGTCATCTTTTACAAGCCAATTAGTTTCATCGAGAAAATAATTAGCAGATTAATCAATAATAGAAATACACATTAGTCACAACCCTATGAGTTCAACATTTGCTCCACCTCAACCAACTACAACAGTAAAATACTCCTTACACATCAACGCATGAGTGAAAATCATTTAATGATATAGAATAATATAGTCAGATAATAACAGTCACAGGACATTTCTTTGCATAGAGTACGCATTTTGACATTTTTCCCGATAATACTTAAGTATATTTATATTTGTCTGCACTTGCATGAAAGTACTAATACTTAATGGAACTGCCTGTACAAGTGACTCCATGGGCTTTAGTGGAACCTTGTGTGGTTTCAGATGGTGGACAGCGTCACAGGGGACTTTCCACACCAAGGAAATATTCCCCAATGAGTAACAGTGACACTAGCTGCAGTATTTATGTACAACTTAGATAGCAGCAGTGTGACATTATCATATACTGTAGAAGGTAGGGTGTCTGTCCCACTTCGAGACAAGAGGACAAAAATAAGGCCGACACAAGAAGTAGAACAGTGAGTAAGCAGAGGAGAGGTGCTGGAGTCCGGTCGAGGAGAGGACATGACAGCTGGCCTGTCACACAATGACTTATTCTTCAGCCAAAACACACACCACACCCACACAGGCACGGCTCTCTTCACCAGCACTGTACATCGACTGTCCCTGTGGTCAACAACACGACACCATTAACTCCCAACAATTTATTGCTTTAGAAAACAACTCATTTTATTCCATAACAAGTAGAAAAGAAAAAACAACTATATTAGCTGTACCATGTTCGAGTACATTAGTCTTAATATCAATAATTGCAACAATTATCTGTCATTCTGAACCAGTATTAATGGTATAATGAGTACTAAGCCATTTTTATGAGGTCTGTATTTAGAGGAAGTTTGTCTCTCTCGGTTCACAATGGTGGTGATAAATACAACAAGCTACATGTATCTTTTATAGCTTTTAGCTAATATAGCTCTCACAGCTCAGGGCTGGCTCTACTCACGACAGGAGGCATGCTCTACATACGCATTACATGTTATCACTGGTACTGTACAGCTTCTGTGGGCACCTGATACAATATTGAGACTTCTCCCCACCTGCTGGCAGAAAGATTAAGCGCAAGTAAAGAGCAGATCAAGGAATTACTATATTCCCTCTGCGCAAAGCAGAGGCAAGAGTCAAATGCTTTCTGTCACTGGGAATCTTACTTGTGAGTATTGCAGAGCTACTGTATTTGGAGACAGCTCACACACTCACCGAAAGATCAAGGTATGTGCATGCTGCAGTGATACAACCTTCAAATAACGCAGAGCCATCAAAATTAAATCTATAAGATACAAATTAAAGTTCAGAGTCATTACATGGCAGTGTAACGCTTAAATCAAACTCCCCCACCTCCTAATAAGTACTACGCAGTCACTTTCACAGAGGGTACATTTGGTAACTCAGCCGGTTTCCTTAAAGACTCTCCGTATCGCTCTCTGAGGCATCTTAGCTCTAAATTACACGTTAGAACTCTGTAACAAATGCAGCCTTTTTCTGTTTCATTAGAGGAGGTCATCTAAACAATTAAAACAGACTCATAAATAAATTAAATACAAAATATACAGAAATTGCTCATTCATTGTAAGCTCAGGAAGGGGTGTAAAGCACCCTCTCTGAATGACAACATTTAAACTTTACCCAACAATTATATGACATAAGTTACTGCAGGCATAAGTGTCAGATGCTTGGCAACTGGAAATATTGAATACATATGAATATCAAATTACTACCATGAGAAAATTACAGTAAATACTTCAGCTGTGCATTCTCAAGCAGGTTAAATTCAGCTCTACATTTTAAAATACTTTGTTGAGAGAAACAGGACTAAAGCCACCACATTTGTAATTTACAGTACATTCACTTAGGCTGCGAGAACACACTTTTTAATAATAAAGGCTTGGGAGGATACTTTCATGGAGCTGCAGCAGCAGACAACACGGTCATGGTTTTAAGACTCTTTCCTGTTTTTCCTTCGATCTTGTCTTCATAACTGAAATCTCTGAGCCACAATACCTAAAATGATACAAATGGGGTGAAAAGAAGCACAAAATGGCCTAGAAGATGGTTGGTATGTTACTGTAGTTACATACCAGCAGTAACTTCTCCCATTTTTTCTTGAGATGGCTGAGGTGAATCTATGGAGAAGGAAAATCAAACAAATCTAGCAGAACTAAGGTAAGTTTTTAAAATGCGACAGTTAAGAAATGCAATAGAAGAAAATGTACATTGCCTGGAAAAACAAGCCTTCATAAAATCAACAGCTCACACAAACTGCACTCTCACCTCATGTGATCTTTGAATAAATAAATAAATACTTCTGCCTTTGTGTATCACTCATTTAAATGTGGCACCAAAACAAACGCGGTATGGCAAACGCCCATGTTTTATCAAACAATACTTCAGAGGCAGTGTGATACAAAATAAACCATGCAACCAAGAGCAAGCTTTAGCAAGTGCCATACTTTGTGTATATCTGTGTAGGTTTTACCGGTAAGGTGCACGTTTTTGTGTGTCTCTGAGCAGAGAGTGTGCACCAGAGTGTATGCCGCTGAGTGGTCGACTGTGGTGGAGAATGTTTGTTGTATTATTTACTGTTTAGGTCCCCAGAGCCTGACAGATGGGTGCGTGCTTTTTAGAGGATGAATATCTTAATAACATTTTGAATGATCTTCCCACATCCTGGACAAGGAGCCTGGAACTTGTGTAGCCTCCTCGCACATGGGAAACAGGTTAGCAGGTGAGCCGTACGTCCGTGTATTATATTTCCGTTGCGCGGTCGCACTCGACACAGCTTGCAGGGCTCCAACAGTGCCTCAGGCCTAACTTCTTCCACTTCCATCCCCAGATTTTCCTGACTCTCCCCTTCTGAAAGCTGCTCATCCTTGTGGAAGCTGGAAGGCCAAGGACCCTTGCCTTTCCCTCTAACCATGGTGGGCAGTGGTCGGTCAGCTGTAGAGTGGGAGGGCAGGATGACGGGGTCAGACACTGTCCTGCTGCAGTCTGGGACATCAATGCCTGTGTCGCTGTCATCTTCCTCATCATGGGTGGTGAGAGAGCTGCATGCTGGGATGTCAGGAACAGAAAGGGAATGGGCGAGTCGGGGGACATCTTTATACCAGTTCTTACGCAGAGCCCAGCAGCGAACACAGTACCTCTGGAGAGGTGTGTTGTACTTCCTGCATTCTGTGCACTGCCATGCATCCTGAGGGATAACGAAGATAAAAAGTCACAAATCAACATTTTATAAATTTTAATCTACAACTACAACAACCTAAAGCTAAACAGTGAGGAAAAAAAAGATGACACAAACCTGTGTGGAGACCTCTGTATCAGTGTCGTCGCTCAGACACTGTGAGTCCTCATCTGGCTCCTCCTGCATCTGATCAAACATATCATAACATTATCCTCATTCTCAACAATAAATACAATACAAAATAAATAAATAAATAAGAAGAAGAAATTACTAATAACTTGGTTAGTATGAGTCTGTCTGGAACCAAAGAAGACAGAGACCTAAACTAACTCTTACCTCACGATCTGCTTTCTCCTCCTTCCCTCCTCCATCATCGTCCTCAGGTGGAGCCTCCCCTTCTCCTCCGCTCCCTTCCTCCAGCGCAGCCTCTTTCATCTCCACGCTCACCTGTTCACTCTCGCCCTCAGTCAGGAACCAGAGGTCGTCAGTGGTGTCCGACACGATGGCTGTGTCCTCCTCCTGTGCAGGAGACAGCTGACACATCAGTCAGACCACCACTGTTATACTCCAATTTATGCCATTTGCCAACACGTAACTAAGTCTGTGTCAGGTGTATTTGACGTTGGAAACTCTCAACTTAGCCCTAAACCAGCTGTTACTATTATTATTAGATAAACTTTCTTACAACACATGAAGTTTCTTACTTGGTTTGTGTGGATATCAGTGGAGCCATTGCTCCTGCGGCTGTAGTTACTACGGAGATTACCCAGAAACCACCAGGGCAGGCCAGAGAGGTCCCACTCGTCTAAGGTAACGTCCAGTTTGGGCCGTTTGCAGGCTGACCGCGGCAAGCCTTCAAGGGAGTCTGGAGAGGTTTGGAACAGTTAAATCCAGCACTTTAGGCATATTACTGAACATGTGTCAGATTGTTCACTTACCATCATCTGGCTCCCGAGGTCGTCTCTGGGAGGGGGTCTGCAGGAGAGGCCCATCGCTGACAGCCTCCAGCCCTGCTTTGACCACACCCCCACATATCTGAGGGAGGAAGGACAAAAATTAGAACACAGAGCCTCAACTGGGCACTTGGAGGACTCACAGCTCCTTTTCAAGATGGCCTCCGGATATGGGGTGGTGGCAGAGGGAACAAGGGGCTGGGCAATTAGGGTAGGGGCCATTGGGGAGGGAGGTCAAATCAAATTTAGGAGATAATAGGTTCACTGAATCTGTGCAGAGGTTAAAAAGCAGAGACAAATTGAGAAATTGCAGGTAGGAAAGCCAGTGTTCTAATTAGCACAGTGATTAAACTAGCAAGTCAAAGGTTTAAAAAGCCTACAATAATTTTAATGTGTAGTATGTGCAAACTAAATCACAGGATTTAAGTGGTGACTTATACTCCAAAATCTGATCCATGGATATATACTACACAACAGAAATTTTCTTGTATAGCATACATCTATGGAAAAGATGTTTTCACACAAGAAAGAAAACAGAGGCAAAAAGAAATTGAGAGCATCTAATGTCTCACATTGTTCGGTATTAATCAAAGCTGACAGACTGAATATGTACTCTGGAAAAACACAGATCCTAAATTTAAATCTGACTCAACAATGTTGAGACAAAGTCTTCCACACAAGTGGGCACTCATAGGTGCTTCATGGTTGATTCTGGAGGGAACAGGAAAGAAGGGTGTAGGAATGTGGGGATGGGTGAAAAGGTTCAGGGTTATTGTTCGGCCTGTGGCTGAAAGGGGCTGTGATCCTCCAGTTCAGAGCAGAGAACTCTGAGACAGACAGAGAGAGTGACTCTGCCCCCCATCCACTGGGTGGTGCTGGTGGGTCGCAAAACAATGCTGAAAATACCACCAGACCAAACCAAGGATGGGGCTGTACAGAGACGGTGCCACTCTGTACAAATGCACACCAACGAAGACAGCAGACGTTACCTCCTCTCCTCATTACACACAAGCAGACAGCAGACTGATGCTACGCTAAAGCCTGCTGGTCTAAATCCAAACACATTTTGGTTGTGTGAGGTGTATGTCACTTTGTTGTATTTTGTTGTTCTTAATTGTCGGTGATGTTGTTGTGGATCACTTTGTAATTACATGTCTGTCTTCCATTGTAATGTCTTTTCTGTAGTGCTTACATTTGTGTGACAGACACGAAGAGAATTTCCAAAAGGATAATATACAAAATAAATAACTGTGCATGTCAAATCTTATGACAAAAAGATATTTTTATACTTTCATCAGCTTTGCACTAAGCCTGCCAGCACTGTCTTCACAAGTGCTGTGTGTAGTGAGGTGAGAAAGGCTGGGGGTCTCTGTTTCTCCTGAGCACCATGCTTCAGCTTTACCTGACCACGATCCTCCACTCCGCCCTCAACACATTCACGGCCCACAGAAAGATTCTCTGCAGCGTCTGCATTTCAGATGAGACACAGTAACAGAAAAAAGGACACCCCCACCCTTTAATTATAGCATAATACACTCTCTCACGAAGGCCTTCTGCTGCGAGTTTGTCGGACACGCTGGAAAACAGGCGTTCTTCTGGTTCCCGCATCCCCGAGAGATGCACAATCACACTCACAATGTATGCATCAAAAGAATCTGACTTTAGACCACACAGAGGGAATGTGATGCCAAGATAATCACTATATTCCCGAGATCTTCACTTCAAAACATACCATGTTACAGATGTTTGAATTCATCAAACACAAAGGGAAGAGAAAAAAGACACAATTGAATTTAGAGTCATCACAAATGTACAAAGCAGATTCATAAATTGCTATTTCTTTGATGGTGATCCCCCTTGACAGAAACACTATTTCACATTAAGAATGAATAAAACATTAAATGTATATGTCACTTACCAGAACAACCAAGAACAACTAAGTATTTCTTGAGCATCTCGTACACGGGGCTGTGAAATGAGAACAAAACAGTTTAGAATGAACTTCCCTATTTTTGATATATGAGTTTAGATGCATAGTCCAGCATTACTGAGTGGTGACCATCTTTGGTGTGGGTGAATACCTCGGGTTTTTGACGGAGAAGCTCTCCACCTCCAGCAGCTCTCCCAAAGGATCATCCTGGCAGTGGACGATGTGCTGCCTCTGCTTGTCGTATAGTTGCTTCCCCATGATGTACTGACCCAAATAGTGCATCACCTACACAAAAACTAGATATCACATATCACAAGGGACCTACAGGGTACATTTTTATCCATATGGGCCCAGAATAAAGGACTACCAAACGCTGGATCACATCTCTGGTAGCACATTGTTATGACTCAGCATACTGACAATCATGCTTTTTCTCCAGACAGCTCACCTCTTTGAGTGTGAAGACTTCTTCCTGGGCTCCAGCAACACGCAGAATCTGCAGCAGAGGGGCTTTTGGCTGTACCTGAGGGCATAGCAGTATCAGCACTTAGTATCAAATATAAATTATTCATACAGTGTTGGATAATTTTGCGGGCAAAGTAGCCGTCATGGTGTGGTACCTGATTTCCCTCTCCAGGTAGTGTCCTGCATGATGAGCTTGATGCCGGAGGCTGGACTGATAGGGAGCTCATAGTAAACGAACAAAGTCTGAAAACCCAAAATTATAACACATACGATGAACAAGCCTTCAAATTCCCGATCAATACCATCACAGATGCCTTTACGTAAACGTTACATGCTAACACCAACGCCCACGAGGGAAAAACAAGTGTCAAATTCTTGTCAGCTTGAACATTATTTGATAACGTAAAATTTAATGCCAATGTGTACGGGGTCAAACAATTTCTGTCAAAGGTCTTTGGCTTAATTTATCTGAAGCCAAACAGACTGCGCTAAAATGAGCTAATATTAACATACAGCTGCCTGGATGGAGCCGCTAACGTTTACTCCCACCACTCCACCATTACTTTCTGTTTCTCCTTCAAATAACAAGGCCAAAATCCCTGGCAAGCGCAAAGTTGCATAAACGAATGCAACGTTAGCACAAGTAGAGGACAGCTGGAACCATTACTAGCCACTGGCATGTGAAACTAAACATCTGGGTAAGGCTGAGTGGTGAGAAATCTGCAATAGCCACTAGCAAACGTGTTAGCTAACGTAACGACAATGCTAACTAGCTTAGCTGGCGAGCTATTTCCTGAACAATGCGTTCGTTAACAATTATCTCACCGTGTTGAGTTCACGTTACTTCACAGCTTCTACATTGTTCCACGCGCCTTAACATACAGCCGACATCATCTAAATATACATGTAACATATAAATTTTGGGTTTTCAAAAGTAGCTCACTCTTGCTAACAGGTAGCTATATGCAGTTATGCTAGTTGAACTACAGATTCAAAATGACGAATGTGGCTACACGTCTTCCGGATGCACAGCTACTTAGGCTGAGAGTGTGGCGCCCCCTGCTGCCCAGAAACAGTGATTATGGTGGCATTACGGGTTTCCAGCGATACAACAGTCTAGCCGTGTTGAGAGCACTAATGCAATATAACAAATACTTTCTAAGACATTAACAGAGGTGGGAAGTAACTGGTGACAGTAACAGGTGAGTAACTGTAACTCACTGTAGTTCCAGTATTTCAACTTAATGAAATGCTCTAATTTTACCTCTTATAGAGACATCACAAACTACTTTCTCACATTTAAGATGTAGCTCTGACGTTATTTATTTTGCTGAACAAACTCTTATGTGACGTTTTTTTCATCAAATTTGATGCCCTGTCTGAAATTAAATGGTCATGAATGCCTGTTACACTGACAGGTTTATAGCTCTAATAAGTAATTATGCTTAATT
The DNA here is from genome assembly GCF_051107435.1 of Chaetodon auriga. Taxonomy (NCBI): domain Eukaryota; kingdom Metazoa; phylum Chordata; class Actinopteri; order Chaetodontiformes; family Chaetodontidae; genus Chaetodon; species Chaetodon auriga. The sequence goes on along the minus strand of NC_135075.1, from coordinate 13,009,258 downwards.
GATTAGTTGTAATCCATAATAACAAAAAGATTTTTTTTTTCACCTTCTGACAAAACAGCTTATCTATAGAGCATTAGTAAACGATCTATTTAATATCTAATTATTAATAAAGCCAGTAGTTACAACTTATATACATAAAGCCTTTATAAAGTGTGCCTCATTTTAAATGGTTCTAAAATTTCATTTTCTATAAGCATTTGCTAGCATAGCACTATGAATCAGTGGACAACTAATGCAAGTACTTTTAATGTGCCTGTTCTTAATTCATAGTGATTGTCTGCCCATGTTTGTTGCCTTGCTGTAGCTCCATCGCATGTTGTGACTGCAGGAAGGATGGCGCTGTGTCCTTGCACAGTATTTCCCCTCCTTCAAGGTTACAGCTGCACCGGCAACATACTGAACAGTAAGCCAACCAAAATACTTCTCATCAATTGATGCAATAATAATGAAATGCTGATAAAGAAAAACACGTCTTCACCATATCTACTTGTAGTTTTTACATTTTAGTAGGCTGTATACTGCTGTAAACATACTTTACATCATTTCCTATTGCAGGACTTTGACTTTATTCTATTTGTGGAAAAGGTGCATTAACAAAACCCAAACACAACTGAGCTGATGTAAACCAGAAAGTGTTATTTCATTCAATAAATGCAAACATTATTAGGAAACATCTCCGCTAAAGAATAGTTTAATTCAGAGTCATCTCTGATGTCCTAGCAAACAGTAAAGAGAACGAGATGGAATGAAGATCACAACCAACGGCCTTAACACTGAACAAACATTAGATGTACAAGGAGGCACAAACACAACCTTTTCACAGATCTGTAGATACAGTGCAAAAATAAATCAATGAATCCAGTAATATGGGTTTGTTCTTACTGACAGCTGTGTAAATAAAGAAGCATCAAGCATATGAAGCTGCTTTCATATCTGACAAAGTCCACCCAACAGTCCTTGAGAGTATGCCTCTATATTAGGCCAGCTTATTACAATAGCTTATTTGCTGGGATATTATTGACTCTGCTGGAGAAAACAAGCATTGGCCATGAGCCCTGCACGTGTCAAAAGTTACAGCTCTTACATTGCAGATAATGGAAATTGTAGCCGGTCAACATGTCATCTAAACAACTCAAATAGAAGTGTCTACTTAGAAAAAGATGCAACTCAATTCATTCAATAAAGTTTCTACTCTTCATGGCCACCAGACATCTGATAAATTCATTCTGTTATGGTGGATATTTTGCAACATCTGAAGTTATTAAATTGGGATGTGCCAATATCTCATCAATACTGGCCAATAGTAGCTTTAAAAAAGCAGTATCAGTATAATTCGGGAAATGTTCGTACTGCCAATATTTGGCTGTACAAAAAGCATTTTGTGGCTGTTTTTCTGTTTTCACATTAGTAACAGACACAAGCCAGCATGGCCTCTAAAAACACTTGATTATCTTGATGATTATGCCTGCACCTGCACGAAGATCATTAGACAAATGCATATTGGTATTGATTAATGGGGGGAAATATCAGACCAAAAAAAGAAAAAATCAAAAACAAACAAACACAATAACAGCAACACACTGGTGCATCCTGTTGAGCAAAAATATCAGAAAGTTCAAGTAAAGGGTTTGGGTGAGCATTACGTTCATACTCATATAATGCTGGGCTAAGGTTAGGTTTCACCTCTACAACCTCACCTCTGAGATTAGAAAACTAGACAATAAAAGTGCTTTGGCAATAATTCAAGTCTTTCATTTTCACCACACATACAGGGGAGCAGAAGAGATTGGTTGTATGAAGCTGCACTGAATAAAAAAATACATTTCATATCTTCACAACAATGGCAGGCCCTTAAAACATTTATTCCCAAAGTTTCCCAAGGCACTAAAAACTAAAAAGACATTTATTTCTTGGTGACTTCTTTCACTGTTTTTCTTGTTAGTCATCATAATTTATCTGGTAGCTAATAATAATTACAAACTTGTCTAAATAAACACTAGCTGTCACTTACTTGGCTTTTCCTATTTACTTTTATTGTGTTTTGAATAAAAACGGTCTAAAAAGTGTTTGTACCTACTTTTATATTCTGATAATTATTACATTTTAATCTGACTTGTCAAGCAATTTAAACTATTTAATAGTAATCAAAAGGATACAAAAATGTTGATAATATTGGAGTATTAAAACATTTGTAATTATTATGCGTTTGCTAAGAACAGTCATATTAAACAGTTGTTGCTGTTGTATAACAAAAGCCATTAGTTGACTGAAAGGTTTGAATCTAAAGTGCATCACCTGACTGGATTCTGTTCAAATGCTGGTCATTTTTTTTTTTACTTGTGTTTGATAAAAGCAGAAACATTAAAGGAGGCCGTGCTGCTCTCAGTAGTTGTTATTGAAATGAGGAAATTGTGACTAACAAGTAACTCATTGTGAGTAGTCTTTATAAATGTGGCTAATTGTAGCGACTGGTAAAACTGACAATGAATGTTAAAATGGCCACCATGCACAACAGGACTGGATCTCGCAAGTTTCAGATTTACTGAGTACAAAAACTACTTAACTGACAGCAGTAATGTCAAAGCTAAAATACTGATTATTACTTTCTGTGTTCTGGCGCTTGGCTGTTCCCTAACTCTTTGTAGCATTTTCAATAAGTCGTAGCCTCTGTGTGGTGCTTCTGCAGTGCGTCACGATATGAAAGACCATCTTTTCTCAGGTCAGCATGGAGGGAAACACGCAGAGCACAACAGAGCACATATTCACACTTGATGGTCTTTGCAGAACTCTTTGTGACAGAAACAACAAAAGCTCTCTGGGGACCCCAAAGGCTTTCTTCTGTTGTGGGCTTGGTTTGTCCCCCTCCCCAAAACCGCCGGTGCAACTTTTTGTGGGAGACTCAACTGGCACAAAGAAGCAATGTGAGTTGCTGCCGAGTCCTCCAGCCACCAGGGGACAGGGAGAAGTGAGAAGAAGATGTTAATCAGCATGAGGGAGCAACAGGAGTGCCCTGGCATCATGAAAGACTGCATTAAATTTAGTCTCGATGAGTCTTTGAGTGGGGAGAAACGTCCACCTTATTCTAACAGGTCCTGTGGGGAGACACAACAACACCTATGAGTTAACGGATCATCAAGTTTAACTAAAAATATGGCTTTTTACACAGTGTTACATACCTGATCTGAGTCTTCGTTGTACTGTGCTTTTCCTGTCTCCATGTAGTGTGTGTCAATATCATCCACTCCCTCTATTTTATTAGCCTCAACATGCTCCCTCATCACAGAGTATCGGTGCACGAGGAACCTGGCGAGGACAGAGGTACATATCACACACAAGTGCAGTGTGTACACTGTGTATCTGTGTGCGTGGAGAGATGAGACACAGTTAACTGACCGTCCTCCGCAGACATATTTCTTAACCAGCCAGACGCCTGCAACAGCGCTCATCAGGAGGATCGCGATGACAACCATCACTATGACAGCAGTGTTGTATGTACTGCTTTCAGTCTGTTAGAGTTGCAGAAACAGAAAGGGATGAAAATGTGAAGAAATTACCTTTGAAAACACACCATCCACATGACACAAGAGTCACCTGGAGTCTGTCAGCTGTACTCACTGGATGCTGAACCCTGACACACTGAGTCACTGTCAACAGGACCTTCACACAGTCCCATGTGTGCAACTGGAAGGACAGCTGTTGTTGACTTACTCTGTCTCACACTAGTGCAAATTCTGCTTCATTGGCCATTCACCATCCCTGTTGTTGAATAAGTAACTCTGTGCTAGTGTTTGCACAAAAAAACAATACAGATCAAGCTCAGGTCATCTGAGATTGATCTGGTTCCACTTCAGTTACAGGATGTACACTTGGCTTGTGTCACACTGCTACTAGATAACCTGACACCGCCTCCAGGCACAGGTTCCTCTACTGATTTCCAGAATGGCCCAATATGCTGCAACCAGGTAGATAACATTCAGCCCACGCAGCCCATTTCTCAGAATGAGCAGAACTGACCAGAGAATTTGGATAAAGGGCGTTGCTGGTGCACATCCTCCTCAGGTCTGTCTCCTTCCTGTCTGGCTGGAATCCTCCCTCACACCGGTCGCCTGGAATTTTCCGGTAGCTTAAATGTAAGAAGAGGCAGAGAGACATGAAAGGACACAAAAAAGGGACACAGGGCTGAACAAGACAGCTGGTAAACTCAAGATAAGATTCATACCACAAATGGGTGATGCAGAGGCACAAGAGCAGCAGAAACGGGAACAGACTCACCTGTTTCATGAATTAGACTACAACACTTGTGTTTTCATACTAGATCTGACCTTTGACTGAACTCTGAAAGCCTTTAATCATGTCGTGTTACGTGCTGTGTACTTCCTTTGTTATTCTTGAACTCCATCTTCATAGAACAATGGCTTTGTGCAGGAGTCCTAGATAACATTTGACAATTAATCAAAAGCTTTAAGTGAATAATCTGTAACAGGGTTCTGCAAGTGAGGTGCTTCTTACAGCGCCTGCACCTGAATTACTGTTGGCTTGCTGATCATATAATCCATAACCTAAGACTTTCAGCATACATTACTATAATTATGCACACGATTTCTACATGCCGATAAAGTTTGACTTTCTTGTGTCCTGAAGTACAGCCGAGGAAAGAGAGAGAGGGAAGATCCAAGATAAAAATGGGCATCCTCACCCACTGGTCTGCAGCTCCTCGGTGGTCCCGTTTAAACAGAACTCCAGAGGACGGCCTTTCATCTCCTCCTGCTCCACACACTCTGAGCTATTCTCTGGACGGTAATATCCAAAGTCACTGTGGGGCAAAGCAGAAGCTCATATGGCGCTCTTACAAATTCACAGAGACAAACAATCTGTTTTGGTATTTCACAAAAACACACCAGTGATAATCTTCCACTGTGCACGGACAGGGGGACAGCTTCTTAGTGATAGCATAGTCCCTCCCGTTCCAGCAGACAGAGTCTTTCCTCAGGCGCAAGAAGGTCTCTTTATATCCCAGCACACAGCCGTCATTAGATCCACTGGGGTCCCAAGAGTGAGCCAGCCACTGTACATAGTCCCCTTCAGTACCTGCACAGAAACACATACACACATGCACTAAATACTTCCTGTTACACCAACCAGTCACCATCCGTGTTCTCCCACATACTCACAGTCTCTGGTGAGGAGCTTTCTGAAGTCTATGGTGATCACCACCCATTTACTGAAGTCGTTCCTGTAGCCCCACAGGCTGACATTCATGGAGCGAGAGCCGGGCTCACTGTCCATACCACTGAAGTGAAGGGGGTCACTGGTGAAGTTATACGTATGCCAGCACTGCCCCTCATCTGTCGAAAACCTGAGAGCGATGGGAGGCAAATAAAAAAAAAGTACTTAAATGTTGACAAAGTCCAAAAAAAAGAAATAAAAACAATACTACAATAAACAAATTGCCTAGTATATTCAGTTATATTCACTTGATTTGATTGACAGGTGAGTTGGTGTGCTCCACAGCCACCAGTACCCCTCCGGAGTCCAGTATAGCGTAATGATGGGGGCCCTTGAGAGCCAACTGCCACGAGTAGCCGCCGTCATCAGACACATAGACGTCAGGGGAGAGGGCGGACTCCGCATCTCCGACGCTGCCTGGAAACATAGAGGGCAACGGCGTTGATGAGATGTTTAACCATGCAGTGAAATGATTTCTGGGTAAGGACATCTTTATGCTTTTCTTTGTGTCTTTCTTTTTTTTAGTTTTTTAATTTTTTTACCATGTGCCAGAACGAGGCCCACAGCGCTTGGCTGTGAGAGAGGCAGCATGGGGACGTTCATCTTCATGGTGGTGCTGTAGGAGGCGTGGATGTGAAGCCTGCACTGTAAAGACACAGTCGTTAGGGTAATGCTCACTGCAGACTCTCATACTGTCTCACGTCAGATAAAAAAAACAAAACAGACTTAACATGCAACACAGATGGCAAAAAGGTTGGACGCTGTGCAAAACATAAATAAAACAGAATGGAATCAGAGTTGGACATAAAACACTCAAAATACACACACATGCAATAAAAAAGTATATATTTACATATACTGTAAATAAATCTGTGTGTATGCCTGTCTCACTCTGTTAGGTCTGTTCGTGGAGGTCTCAGTGTCACAGTGACTGTTATGTGGTCTGTGTAGAGTCTGCCATTTTGCTCCTTGGTCAAAGGTGATCACTGTCTCCACGACACCATCTGCAAAAGGACACAATCACATGATAACATTCACTTCAGTTATGATTGGATCCCACAAGATACTTTTGCATGTTTAGGCCTTAGACTGCAGACAACAGAATACAAACTTTACACTCCAACAATTTTCCAAAATATTTCCCACAGAGTTTCTAGACTGATTCTTCTTCATGTCACTATGGTAAGAGAAAGGATATCAATCACTCATGCATTCAAAGATTTTCTGAATGAAGACCACCAACACAGAGCACTGACAAGCTCCACAGTCAGAAAATCAAAGACAGCCATGATGTAAAATACAACGAAAATATGGTGGTTTGCTGAATGAAAATGTCTGCAGACAGCAGCAGCTGACTCATGCTTGGATGCTGGAGTTTCCTACATGAACTGTACATTAATGCACAGAGACAGAAAACTCCCTCCTTGCAATGGCGTCAGAAATCAGTCAATTAATGTGCGTAAAAGCAGTGCGAAATGCAGTTTTTACAAGGTTTTTTAATGAAATGCAAAGATAATAAAATTTTTAAAGATGTTGACAAAAATTAGCCAGAAGATTCTTCTTAAATGTGTAAGAGCACATTACGCAGTGTGTTGACGCACCCTCTGTTAGTACGCTGGTCATGTAGACGCCCCTGAGTGAAGTAATGGCGGTGAAGTCAGTGTCACTTCCTGTGGTTGTGTAAAGATGGCGCTCCAGAGACTTGGAGAACACAGCTCCTCTGTCGTCTGACACATAGATGGTTCCAACACCGGAGTCTGCCCAACACAGTGTACACACACACACACACACACACACCACATAAACAAAACACATAGAGCAACCTTCTGCAGCTTCAGAATGTTTGTCAAGGACGCCTGAGCCGGCAGTGTGCTTGAGGGTTAGTCTGTATTACCAACATTATTTTTAATCATTAGCATCATGAGTAATTACCAACACTGTCAACATCATCATCATCAACATCAATCACCACTATCAGCACTGTCAGTGGTTCTGACCTCCAGGGTCGTCCACGTGCATGAATATCATGTCCTGATTGGCTGTCAGGATGGAGTAGAACTGCTCATGGTTGACCGTAGGAAGCTGGGCCATGTTCCACACCTCACCGCCGTCCACTGACACGTGGATCATACGCTCTGTACCCTAAAACACACAAACATAAGAGTTGGAGGAAAATGAGAAGTGTTAATTGGAAAGTATGGCTCTGCTATACATTCATTACTCCGATACAGAATAAATGAGGTAAACACTGAAGAACACACAAAAATGTCAGAGATGCAGCTCATTAACTTAGATAACATATCTAAAGATGAACGTTAAAGGATCAGTGCACCTAAATCACAAAAGAACAAAGAACATTCCTTCCCCCTGCTTCAGAATGGGGTGGTTGCAGGAGTTTAATATGCACAAATCATATAAGCATGTAAAAATGCTATTAACATGACATCTGTATCTGGATGAAAAATGTCTAGACAATGACATCTGATTCACTGGCATTTACACAGGATTGCACTGTGATCACATCTCAATATGCAAATAAGTTAAGTAAACCTGGTGAACTCAGCAAACACGTCTCGTCCCAGGTCGACAAAAGCACTGCCATGAGAGCTTGCTCATTTTTAAAATTGCCGTTTGTGAGGGAACACTTGCTAGTTCCAGCGAGCAAGTGGAGCTTAAGCCTCTTCTCTTAAGCCAGCAGCCTTCACAGAAAGTGGTCACGCTGCATGGATTGCTTTCATACCTGGCTGAGATCTGATCACAATATGAGCCAGACCACCCCCACATGTGGTCTGACTGATCGGATCACATTGCGATCACAAAGCATACTGCATACATTTACAGCTGGCGTTAGCATGCGTCATTCTTTATCCAGTCAGGGTATCCAGATACAGATCGCATGCCAGGTCTAAATCAAGTCAAATGGGGCATGAATGGATGGATACCACTTGGGGTGATGAACTCACCCTTTGAGTCTTTACAGAGGGAGGTAATATTCATGCAGAATTATGACTGGGTGTCTAAATATGTATTGTTACCATTTAGGTCTATAAAGAAACATACACCGACAGGGAAGAAAAAGATTCTGCATGCACCACAAAAACAAATTCACAAAAATGCAAACATTCTGCTTTTTGAAGCAAGAAAGACCAAGCAGCAAACAGATGCATGCACACACACACACACACACACACACACACACAAAGACACACACACACACACATACCGTGCCAGTCATGATGGAAGCAAAAACAAAGCGGCCTCCCAGTACAAAGGAGTAAACTCTTGTCGCGATGGTCTGGAAACTTCGACCATAGTCTGCCGTCTTCCTCAACTCCAACATTCCTCTGTCATCTAACAGAGAGAAAGTGGAGTTACCAGATGTACTGCTGACTTTGATACATGTACTGTATATATACGGGTGACCACATTGTCTTCACTTACTGCATGATCCATTGTAGTTTGTTGTGAAGTAGATGCTGTTTTTTGGACCCCTGTACGTGAGAAAAAGGAACAGTGAAAGAAGGAATCTGGAGAAAGGAAAGATCTAATTGTGCTCACATTTTTTAACATCTGAAAGTCGTCTGAGTTCAAATGTAAATCCACTTCTGGAATTTATAGACAGATCACAGATTATGGTTGTGGTTCCTTCTAAGTGCTGTGCGAGCGAGGAGCACATCGACCCCCCCGGGCCGCACTCCAAGCCCTCTCTGGTTTTGTTCGCTGCCAAACGGGACGAAGGTTTTCACACTGCAAAGATTCTGCTGGTTCAAGGACTGTGGGCTGAATAAGAATGCCGTTGCTGACTCATGATTCACTCTGACAGCAGCCTCAGCTCCCTGGCTCTGCAGTCAATTTAGGTTGGGGCCTAAATGACAGCTGTGGTCACGCAGAGCTATCACAGTGTTCCCACAATGCAGTGCTAACAACCGCAGGCTGACACCACAACCTCATGTGAACTCTGGTGCCCAAAGGAAACCAGAGTCAGGAGAGTGATCCAAAGTGTGGTGAGAAAGACAGCTGGAATAACAACAATGGACAAAGAACACTCACTGTCACACACACACACACACACACACACACACACATACATACACACATATACACACACACAGCCTGTCAGTGATGGACAGTGTTTTATGTTTGCACTCGAAACCAATCACACACAGTTCACTGACACATGAAAGGAAACTGAGGGTTCACACTCTGCTAGACTAAGAGTCTTCATGTGTGTAAAAGGTAGTGAAACATTTAAAAAAGGACTGCATGAAAATTATAAGACAGGAAGATGGGGTTAGAGTAGGGGAGGGTTATGTGTGGTTTCTTTTGTTGAGGGGAGGGCTGTCTGAACAGGAGCGGGTTTTAATTTTTCCATACCTCAGATAAATATTTAATTTAATCCTTTTCTCTCTAGACTCACTGTTCACTGATTTACTACTGTGTGTGCCATCGATCATAAAGATGCATTTTGCCATATGCAGAGTTCAACAATCATGTCTGCATATTAAGTCTTTATTTTCTAGCCGCTAATAGGACCAAACTACTGGTGTTTGACACACGGCAGATCTTTATAGTTAGAGATCATCTCACTATGGAGTGCGTCATTACATTAGCCAATAGTCACCTTCGCTTTATTCTATAACAGAACTACAGTAAAGTTACATGCATCACAAACAGTTAACGTACAAGCCCGATTCCAGAAAAGTTGGGACACTGTAAAACGTAAATAAAAATGGTGTTTACCAAGTTTTACAAAGCATCCATGTAGTAATATCCTTTATACAGTCATGTGTTCACAAAGTGGTGAACCTCTCTCCATCCTTCCTTGTGATCGACTGAGCCTTTCCAGGATGCCCCTTTCATACCCAATCATGATACTATCACCTGTGACCAATCAACCTGTTTACCTGTGGAATGTTCCAAACAGGTGTTTTTGGAACATTCCACATCTTTCCCAGTCTTTAGTTGCTCCTGTCCAAACTTGTTTGAAACATGTTGCTGCATCAAATTCAGAAGAAGCAGATATTTACAAAAATCAATAAAGCTGATGAGGTGAAACATTAAATATATTGTTTTTGTACTGTTTTCAATAGAGTATTGTATTGTATTGTATAGGGGTTGTATAATATTATACATGTTCAATAGCTGCTTAGTTAGTAGATTGTGGTTCAAAAATAAAGAGCAGGGTTAATGAGGCACACCAATTGTTATGTTAACTATAATTTTGCCAATTGCTAATTCCACTTGTGTGACTTGGGCTATGTAAGGTTCAAGCTTCCTCCCCACCTCAATCATTTTCCTGCAGGCCCTAATGTTTGTCTTGGTTCTTCATTATGCCATCTGTTACCAGTTCAGTTCCAACAAGATCCCACATGTCTTGTGGGTATTTCTAATTTATTACAAAACTGACAGATGATGTGGAGGATGATTCTCACCATCTGACCAAACAAACACTGTCATGGATTTTCCTCCAGGTGGCGCCAAAGTCCTCAGACAGCCACAGGTCCAACTGGAGGGAAAAGGCTTAGTCAGTAAAAAAGTGTTCAATGACTTTTGAGCATGCAGTTGTGCCTAATCAAAAATGTAGTAGCTTGAAGCAGTCCAGAGTTCAGCTGACACAAACTTGACATTTGAAGAGTGGTTTGGTCTAAAGCATGAATGCTGTTACCGTGATGCTGAGCGTCACAAGCATGTTGCAGTCTCCAGGGTTGTACAGCATCTGAATGAGCGGCTCAAACGGCAGGTCAGTTGGAACAAAGGTCATGCCAAAGTCCTGCGAGCGAAACAGTCTAAACCCCCCGATTTCTGACACGTCACCAGTGAGCATCACCTAAAACACAGAAAGGAGCCATCAGGGCAGATCAAATGTATGTACTTTTACAGAAACAAACCACAAAACACACAATCCCATGTAAGGTGTAAGCAGGGTCTGTATGTGAAGGTCTCCATCTTCTGCTTCTTCACCTTGCCAGAGTGGTCGGGACTGATGGCGATGCCGAACTCAGTCTGGATGAAGGTGTGGTTGATCAGGTGAGTCACGTCTTTGAACGTCTTCCCATAGTCTTCACTGACACAGAGATAAAGGTGTAGTTAGACCCTCAGACCACGGCTGTGACAGTTCATTTACTGCTCCATGTCTATTTAATGTGGCATCAAACAGCAGGCATTCCTCACCTCCTGTAGAGGTTAGACTGGCCAAAGCGCATCATGAACAACGGCACATGGAAGGTCGTCAAGACCAGCAGCACCTGGGAGACGAGAGCAGGGATGACACAACATCTGTAAAAGCATGGACTCTCTCTCTCTGGGTCTTTTTTTTTTCCATTTACGGTCGTGTATTTTCACTCACTCCTGATCCATCTCCGACCCAGGCCAGTGACAGTGAACCCATGGTCCTCACTTTGAAGGTAAACTGGAAAAAAAAGCAAAGTGTTTTTTAGAAATCAATAAATGAGTTTTTGTACCAAAATCTTTCCTGGCTACCATCACACAGGATTATTTGAAATGTGTTTCATGTGATATTGCTTAATATCGTGCCAGGGCATCAACTGAAGAACACCCACGAGATTCCAGAGTTATAAAAACACAAAACAGGGTTTGTGTGTGCGTTTCTGTCACTCACTGAACACTAGACACAGCAGCTGAGAGCACAGAATGAATTGTCCTTACTGTCCAAAGTAACTCGGCCATTTGGATGCACTCTGTGTGTGTGACCTACATTCCTGCCTAAATGACAAAGCTGAGGCCGGAGAACAAGACAATTACTGATGCCCCGAGCACAGCAAAAACACACACGCACACGCTCACACACTAAATGTAGATTAGAAGTATTCTATTCAGACAATAACGCAAAAAAAAAAAAAAAAACGCAAAAATGTTGTTATTTTTCACACATTTATTAATAAGCTCTACGGGCTAATGTTCAAGATAAAATCTCGAATAAATCAATAACTCTGTGCTACATAACATGAGAGGTAATGGGCAGAAAGAGTTCGGACCTGAACTTTTGTTTCACAACCGCACTGACTGCAAACAACATTCCAGTCTATTTATTCAGAGTGACGTTCAAGTGTTTGGTCATTTCAGCAACGTATTTCGCCACAGCTCACTTGGTCTGGAATCTGAGGAAGGTTTCTCTCCTCCTCTCTGTTACTGGCAGGGCAGAGATGTTTACAAGGTGAGCCCTGCCCTGGAGAGTCTGCATACAGCTCCATAAAGCCACAGGAGAGGGCCAGGTCTGCCTGCTGGAAACTCCTTGTAAATAGGTCCAGTGGAAACTGGCCCGGCCCGGCTGTCCAACTGTGTGAACACAACTTTCCATCTCTCCTCTACATTAATCATTTCATCACACCCTCGTTGCATCCATCTTTTCTTTCAGCTCTTGATCACTTGACTGTTGGACAAATTTCTCCGCCCTTCCTTTACAGTCAACTGTTGATCAGTTAAAAAACGTAAAGCATGACGTTTCCAACAGTCTCAGACCTTTAAACCACAATGTTTTGGCTTCGAATCTGTCCTTGGAGCATTGTTACACATCACTTGTCTCTCTCCCCAGCTACCCTGCTCTTCTCCCTTTTCATTGATTTAATTGTCCGCATAATTGGCAAATAAAAAATACTATGGTAAGGCATTATTATGGCTTGTGGATAGTTTTAAATGTCAGTGCCAGGGTCACATTTGAGGTTTTAGCAGCACTTGATGTAAGAATCCAGTTTTACTTATGATGCAGAACTGTTAGTGGTCAGAGTCATTGTGATCTGGTGGCAACTAAAGAAGCAGGTAAAGCATCAATATTCATTTTATATCTCTAAACAAAGCGTTTTCCTGGTTTTAGCCTGCTTATCTGAGCTTTATCATGATTAACATCGTTAAGGTTTAACTGGCTTGTTAGAGTGTGTTTATTACGTCGGTGACTGATGTTGTTGTTTTGCCAGTTAATTTAATTTATTCTCTCTGTGCCTCATAACATTCAATTGAAATACTATGTGAATTAAGGCTTCATGTAAAAACACTTAAAAAGACCGAGAGTCTACAGTCAGGCTAGCAGCTCTGGAAGGTTGGACTTAAGCAAAGCAGCACTTTGAGCTAAATGCTAATGTTAGCGTGCTAACATGCTCGCAATGTCAACGTGCTTCGTTTTAAGCAGGTACACTGTTTACCATGTTCACCATTGTAGCTTTGTGTGTTAGCATGCTAACACTTGCTAGTAACACAAAGTACAGCTGATGGAAATGTACTTCTGTTTAAAAATGATGACTGAACTTAAAGTCAAACATAGTAAACAAAAATCAGTTGGGCTATCCTATATTGTTTAAATGTTATGCTGCAACAAAGGGAATGCATTTAATCTGGACGTAATCAGAACGCACATAATGTGAAAAGACAGTTTTAACAGCAGGAAAAAAGTTATCTAGTCTCTTCAGTTTATGACGAAACACCTGCAAAACAAATATTATCCCCATAAGACTCAGCTGTTCTACATTTGGTGCAAATGTTAGCATGCTAACATGCTAAACTACAGTGGTGAGCATAGTGAGCATTATACCTTCAACCACAGCAGCCACTTTCAGGGCATGCAAGGACCTACAGAAACATGGGCCCCTGAAATCCAATTTAGAAAACCCCTTTGAAAATCTGGTCCCAGTGACAGCAGGCCACTGCAGGTCAGCAGGTTTCATGTTGTGTATTGTCTTATGATCAGACCTTTGCAAGCTGCGTGTACACCTGTGTTAAATATAACCAGCGGGCTGTTTTCCACATCTGTTCCTAACTGGACAGATGCTGACCTGACCGGCTACAGTTCACCCAGTCTGGAACCCAAACAATCAGCAACAGCATTAGAAAACAAGCAGATCAGCTAAAGCAAAGGCTGAGAAAGCTGTGTCTGAGTGAAAGTGCTGGTTTATCCAACTGGAGGAAGGTCGAGCCAGATCGTGTGGCTGGGAAAGGAAAAGGGAGGCAATGTAAAGCTAAAGATGACTCTGTGCTGTTCTGTGATGGGGAAAACAGAAGGGCAGAAGGAGACGGTGAAGGGAAGAAGAGATACTTATTAGTCAGCAAAAAAGAAACAGATCAAGAGATAACTGTCTGACCCAGCTGGATGTGGCCTCACAAACCAGACATGACCTCATCCTCTATCACGTGATGAAGGCAAGGGTCGACTTCTGCTCTCAGAACCATTTACACCGCAACACATTCAGACTTGAAGGTGTGTGAGCACACTGAATGTTCAAAAGTAATCAACAATGCTGCACACACTGTTGTACATGAACAGACACACACGCATCCACGCAGACTCAGTAGGACACAGTGTTGGTGGGTGGGAGCACAGTGAAGTCCTCTCTCAGAGGTCACAACCCGACACAATGAGCTCCTTCTTCCCTCTGCTTTGGGTTTTAACCTTTCTGCTGCAGCTCTGTTTGCACACATAAAACTTCAGAGGAGGAGGTCAAACACTCTTGGCTCTGATCTAACACATGAGGCTGTGGGGAGCGATCCTCTGATGCTGGGCTCAGTTCTGCAGGCAGAGACGTGAGCTGGGTTGTATTACTCGAGTACTATTGTTCAAGAAAACCACAACAGAAGTGCAAGACTGCAACTAATCATGTTGATTATTTATTGACTTGATTTAACTATATATATAAATATAACTGAACTATAACTACTAGGTGTCATTACATTTTGCACAGACATTCATGGTGCCCAGAGGATGAATCTTAATCACTTTTGGTGACCCCCTCACTTTTCCTGTAGTTAGTTGTAGTTTTAATGAAATGTCTTGACCACTATTGGATGGAGTGCTGTTAAATTTGGCACACATGTTCATATTCCTGTCAGGATCAATTGTAATAAAGTTGGTGATTCCTTAAAGCTGGGGTGAGTCATTCTGGAGAGACACTGTTGATAGTCACTGAATTTGAAATTCAGCCAGTGTCTCCTCACGGTCTGCTAGCTGTCGGTTCTGTGTGCGCCTGAAGAAAAATCTGGTTTTTGTACACAGGCCTGGCTCTGTAAATGGGAAACAAACAAAGCAGCTCAAACCAAGGCACACGACACTATTCCAGCCAATCAGCAACAGGTGGCGTTCATGGGGGGAGCAAGAGGGACGGTAAATCTGACATGATAATGTGTAATCATATTGTGAGATGGTAACATCAATTATCTTTCCCCAGTTCTTCAGCTCGCGCCATCATCGTGTCAACATTGTAACAGTCCGATTTAGGGCTGTAATTTAAGATTATTTTCATTGTCAATCAATCTGTTGATTATGTTCTTTGGTCTATAAAATGTCAGAAAACTGTGAAAAACATTGCTTAATGTTTCCCAAAGCCCAAGATGAAACCTAAAAGAACCTAAAGATATTCAGTTTAGTGTCATACAAGAGCAGAGTCACCAGAAAATGTCAACATTTAAGAAGCTAGAAATGTGACTTTTTGTTATTAAAAAATCATTCAAACTGATTAATCGCTTATCAAAACAGTTTGCGATTAATCCCATGGTTGACGACTAATCGATTAATCGATTAATTGTTGCAACGCTAGTCCAATTCTTCACTTTATGGTCAAATGCCTGCAGAAACGATAATATTCCCATCAGCCTCATCTGTTCTTTGTGTTTGGTGCTAATTAGCAAATCTTAACAGGCTAACATGCTAAACTAAGATGGTGAACATGCTAAACATTATACCTGCTAGCATTTCTCCACCTTCTAACACCAAAGACGAGAACTTCAAGTTCAAGCCTACAAATGCCTCTTTATTTTCACTAGTTTGTTGATCTCAATGGATGTCTCTCCCTGTACATCAACAAACCCATACTTTCCATAACTCTCTCTCTCACCATGTGGAACATCAACTCTGCCGCTTTTCTTGGTGCTCCAACAGCTGGCTGCGACCCAGTTACGCTTCACCCTGAAAACAGAGCATGTTTTTCTCCACGTTTTTTTGGCCAGAGGGGATGGAGGACAGGATGGAGAGAGGAGAAGGGGGAAAAAAAAGAAACAGCAAGCTAGTTTGTAAACCAGACAGAGTCAGCTAAATGAACCTTAGGCTACATAAACATACAAAAAAAGAGAAAATGAGGCGAAACTTGGGCTGGCTGACAAAACACATCCTGTGTACACTATTAGGCCCAAAATAGCACAAAAAGAAGCGTAGGAGAGGCTTAGACTTATCTGATCTGCTCATTTAGAGTGTGGACTACTGATCTAAATCCTCGCGACCTTGTCTGATCAGACCTGCGGCTCTGATAACAGAACACTCAGATTTACGTCCACACTGGCGCTCAGATCAGGTCCAGCAGAAAAAACATGGGGAATGTTTGTGAGGGAGAGAAGCCCAAAGAGACGGGAGGAGTCTGCTCTCTGTGAGCACGCCGAATCGTTTTCATGCTCAAAAGCTAGTCCAGGTGTCTGAGCCACAGAAATGATGTAACGTCCACTTCTTCCATCACTCACTCACACACACACACACACACACACACACACACACACACACAACAGAAGACGAGTTCTGTAGCTTTGGACCAGGGTTGTTATTCTTGAACATTCCTCTGGACATCTGGGTTATTCTTGTTGTGCTTCCTATTACAACATGTTCAGCACTGAAATAACACAAGGTGTTGTTTGGTCTATTCTAAGGTAGGATCAGGGTTAAGATGAGAAAGATTTCATTTGATCTCACAGGTACAAGAACGCAAGAGAAACACCAAGAGCTGCTCCTCTGTGAAAGCTCTTTCAGCCTGAATGATCACCTGACTCTTCTGTCTGGTACCGGACTGGAAGAACACGACTAAATATTTATGAGTCTCTCTTGTCACATCGCCATTCACCCAGTGTGACATCTCAGATTCAGCAGGCCGGATGTGTTTGACCCAGACTGACAAGCTGCATCAACGCAGATCAATTAAAAACGAGTGTAACAGACTGGAAGCAATACACGGATCATCAGGAAATAAATCAGCATCTGTTACGACAAGAGATTATTGAAACTGTTCTTCAGGCAAAATATTGGTCCATTCCATCTTCTCCAGTATTTACTCATTTTCTCTGTTTTGTATCACTGTAAATTAGTTTAGAGCTCCAACTAGCCAATTAGTCTAGTCCAGTCAAAACTAAATGAATTTCTGACTCTTTTGACAATCGATTAATCGATTGTTTCAGTTATTTTCACCTAAAAATGTCAAACATTCTCCGCTTTCAGCAAAAACAAATCGATAGACTGCATTTCTTTAGATGTTTTTTACTGTTTAAACAAGCAATTTGAAGATGCCACCACTGGCTTTGAGAGGCTGCAGATGGCATTTCTTATTTACATATTATAGACTAAACAATCAATCGATTACTCGAGACAGTAACTGGTAGATCAATCGATAATGGAAATGATCCATAGTTGCAGCTCTGAATTGTATGTCTTTTAGGTTTGAAGTGCCAGTAGGACATTTTGTGCTCCAGTACACTATTTTCTTACATTTTAAAGACGAAATGACTGTGATGGAAAAAATAAATAAATAAATAAATAAATCACCCCAATAGTCAACAGTGATTCATTCTTTTAAACCCTCATAACAAAGTTTACGAGTGTCACTCAAGAGAATTTTATTAGGGCTGCAACTAATTTATATTGTTCACTGTCAGTTATTCTGTGGCGTACTTAGTCAATCAACCATTAGGCTGATGAAATGTCAGAAAACTCTACAAAAATTATCATCATCATCATCATCTCCTCTAGTACAAAGTGACATCTTCAAATAGCTTTTTCTGTGGACCAGAACCCAAATACAGTCGTATTAATACTATTTAAGACAAGGAAAAGCAGAAAATCTTCACGCCTGAGAAGCTTGAACCTTCACGTTTTTGGCATTTTTGCTTGAAAACTGACTTTTATTAAACATCGATAATGAAAATAGTTGCAGAATAAAGTTCCGTTGATCGATTAATCGTCTCGCCTCTTACTTCCACAGATGCTTCTCTGCAGGATTCTTCAAAACTACTGAAGCACTGAAAGCTGTGAGAGGCTGATGTGTCTGTCTGAGTCCAAGCTGTTTCCAGTCTGGACTTCATGTGCAGAGTGACCACACACAGAGACTGAATTAACACACACTCAGGAAAACAAAGACTGCTGCACTTCTGCGAAGAGTTTCATGTTTTAATGGCGGGTTCAAAGTGAAATCAGTCACTTACAGAGTGGGTGTTGTTCTGCAGGGTTGCCTCCACTCCATGCAGAGCTGTGCATGTCTGTTCATTCAGTCCTGCGCTGCGTCTCGACAGCTCCGACTTCTCTGAACTTTGTCGCTCCTCATCACTGCCGAACTCCTTCTGCAGCCTCCTCATATCAGACAACTTCTCTCCCTCGTGGAAATCTGCGGCCAGCGCAGAAGAAAACAAGCCGAGCGCCAAAATGCAAGAAACGGGGCTCATGTTCACGATCAGACTGCCCAAGTTTGGACTCGGCGAGCAACTCCGCTGTCCCAACATTTGGCTCCACATGCCCCCCTCATCATCAAATGCATCTTCATCCACCGCGGCAGAAGATTGGTCAGGACCAGAATAACCCGCGATCTCATTGGACGGTAGGAATCTTCCTCAACGGAGATGTCAAACATTCTCTGGTGTCAAACTGGCCCCTGGTGGACAGACTGCTCAAAGACACGGGAAACCTTTCCCTTTTTTCAATGGACAGTTTCTTCTTTGAAGCTCTTAACGATTCCGAGAAAGAGAACAAACAGTCTGGAGGATCAGCTTTTTCCCACAGTTCACTTTTGAAAAGCTTTGAAATATTGGATGGCTTTTTAGTCACGGGTTTAGCAGGTGCTGACTATGGAGACAAACGGCAGTAAAAAGTTATTAGACAAGAGAAAAGCATAACTGATCACCTCTGGGATCAAACATGATGTGAATAAATCATAATGGAATGTAACCTGCAATCAGCCGGTTAAAATAGCAAAAGTTCTTTTCTTTTACCATTAGTTCAATAAATTAAAAATGACTCTAATACATGGAAACTGTGACGATGAACCAGGACATTTTGTGGGTGAAGAGATAAATGATTCATGTGTGCCATGTGAGGAAAATTAAGGAGTTGAATAATGCATTTTTCAATGATGCAAAGAAGAATAAATTAAGTTTTGATAATAAAAGCAAAACTGTGAATGTATTAACTTTGATGGTTTGTTTTTTAATGTTACTGGGGCCATATTTGCCTTTATTGGTGACAGGAAACAAAGGGAGAAAGAGATGGTGGATGACATGCAACAATTACTCTGTAATTACACTGTCAGCATCTGAAACCCCTAAAACATAAGTGTTTGTTCCTGAGGAATGACTAAACAATGCTATCTTCTTTGGCAGTGGACAGACTTTCAGAGTCCACTGTTGAAACAAACGCAATCATTTTTAGCAGGAGTAATGTGATGTGACGTGTTCAGTGTTTACAAAGTACATTTCTCAGTGTAGGATAAAGCCCCAGCTTTAACCTTCACACTCTGAAAGAAGACAACACAAGAGATACACAAAAATGGCGAGAGTCAGACCACTTTCTGAATACAACTTTAATTGTAGTACTGATTCGTAACAAAAAATAACCCCCCCGCCCCTACTGTTCTCCTGCCGCTCAGTTGTAAGTGCTGGTCAGACTCCTGTACAGTGGTACAGATACTGAGAGACAAGAAGTAAAAATTAGCACATTACAAACAGGAACCTCTTTAGCAATCCAAAAAACTCTGAATGCAGCAAGGAAAATGTGCTGATGGAAAAGTTGTGGTTGTGTTGTGACATTCAGCCCAGGTGTACTTCCACGTCCTCTCCTGCCCAGAACCGAAACCAGGACTTCCAAGTTCTTTCTGCTCTAGATGTCCTTGATTACATCCTCCAGCTCCTCTTTGGAATACATGTGGAAGGTCTTCCCAGGCTCGACTGTTGCCAGCTACAGAGGAAACACAGATAAAGAAAGCCTGCATGACACCTGGGGATTTCAACACTGGTAGGTAAGAGTTTTCTCAAACATAAGTCAAAATAAATCGACTGACGTGGTTTGCTCTGGATATCTGCACTGATGCAAATCCAACCTTCAAATGTCTACGAACACCTTGCCAGTATTTAGAAACTGTGTGAGGAATGAGGAACAAACCTCAATGTTGGTGGCGTTGAGCTTCTCCTCCATCACCTGCTTCAGAATGGTCAGAGATGACTTGATGGCGTCTTTTAATGTCATGGACTGTCAGTTACCCAGGGAGAGAGGGACAAACAGAAAAGACACAACTCTTCAATCAGGCTGATTTGCATGACTTTCCTCTACTTTAGACGACTCACACTGAAATGGGTTGAAATATTCTAGAATATTTGTTCCATTAAATCCTTGAAAAAAAGACAGCACGAGGCAGCAGCTTATAAACATCACAATCTGCTGTTAGCTATGAACACGCAGTGCTCGGTACCTTGTGATAGACCTCTTGCAGAGAGCTCTGCGCTCCCTCGGACGCTGAGCCGATGGCCCGAGCATCACACTGCACAAAGGTTCCTGATGGGTCCATGTGGTACCTGCATTCACAAACAGATAACAGTCAAGTCTCTGTGAAGTCAGAATTAAAGGTGAACATGCTTCTGTTTAAAATCTCAAATATGTAAGGTGCACAAACAGTAATCCCTCCTTACAGCTGGGGTCCTTTTTCATCAACTCCCCCGAACAGAAGTGCTACGCCGAATGGTCGACTCTGTACAGACGGCAGCACGGAGGAACAGAGCAGAGACAGAAGAACATGGTTATGCTAGTTCACTTGAATACCACCGAACATTATGCGAATATGAAAAAAACCACACTGGCTTGAGGTTTGAATGCATGAGTGTTTCAGCATGGAGATGCGCTAAGTGACTGACCATGGCACCAGGATCAGCATCCTCCTCTCCAAACTGCAGCGCCAGGTTGGACACGGCCTGAGTCACACTCTCCACGGTCATCGTCTCATTGTAAGTAAACCAGTGGTTCTGATGAGGAATGTGTACACAATTTAACGGCAGGTTAAACTCGAGGTCAGTGAACTGCTTATATGACAGTGTGCTCAGCATTCATACCTGTGTTTCCACTCTTGCCTTGTCGATTAGAGTCTTGGCATCAGCTATCAAGCCACTCATGGCGCAACCTTTGAGGAAGAAAGAAAGAAATTTAAGAAACTGAAAGTCCTGCTCATGGTGTAGCCTAAAACAACAGTTAGCTCGACCGTTATGTTATTGCATGTTATTGGAAGGAACATTATTATGATCATATCCCTGATCAAACTCTGAAATCACATTCAACAAGTTGCACTTTGGGTGCTGGGCACACACCACTTTGTTCAACGCAGTGAAAAGATGTTGTGGTGCGGCATAAACCACTGAAAATAATGGGTTTCAGAGCGCAGCTGTGCCATTGTCGTACTGTGTCTGAAGGGGCCTCAGGGGATACAAGCATCCTGTAATTAAACAACATGACACAGGCCTTTTCTTTGTAATGTTAAGAAAAAAACTTGTGTCTTTGATAGTTGTAGGCTCAACGACTGAAATGTGACACCCTCAAGTCAAGCCAAAACATAACGATTCACACTGAATGCTCAGTTTAAGATGGAACAAAGAGCCAGTGAATTTCAAAACCAACTCCAAAGATACACAACAGCTTCTCCGTACATTTACCCTTTTAGAATTACTAACTTACTACTAATTTACTACTTTTGATTATCATTTTGTTACTTTTATATTTTTAAATATCCCTTTGTGTTCCTTTATTTTTGGCCATTTAAAATTCAACGCTAGATTTTCACCCGGTCTTTCCCTCAGAGGCCAGCAAATGCCATTCTCAAATTAACTTACAGATAATACACTCAAGGGGTCATCTCCAGTCAGCATCCAAACCTGAGGCTCATTTAATATGTATAGCTGATAGCTGACACACTTACCGATGTGACTGTCAATCTCCACGATCTTTTCAATGCTGTTGGGCTCCATCAGTGGAGAGGTGATCCTCTTCTCCACAGCCAGACACACCCCCTCTGATGTCTGGATACCGATGGCTGTGGAGCCCAACTGGGAAAGCAAGGCCAGACCAGAGAAAACTTAGGAGTTTTGTTTGCAAGTTTTTATAAAAAATATCACACAGATGAAGACTGTTAATCAACTGAAATGATGCAGTTTGTAATACTCACCTTTATGGCCTCTATGGCATATTCCACCTGGAACAATCTTCCTTCAGGAGAGAATGTGTTCACACCCCTAGAAGACAGATATGAATTATTATAATTATTAATAATGGTTATCACTTCAGTGTTGGTGGAAAACGGTTTGTGCTGCAAACAAATAAATGGATTTGTCATTAAGTTGGGTTCATGTCGCCACTTAATAAGACACAACTTTGAGAGCAGTGTTTCTTGAGTATAACACTCTTGAGAAACATATTTGATCTCCTGGTTAAATAAAGGTTTCTAAAAAAAAATAGTGATATCGAAAGTGAAAGCACAGTAACTTGTTGCGAGGTGATTAGCTATTAGCTAGTTACTTGCAAGAAACAGCTACACAGTTATACCAATGGTTGGTAACAAAAGTACTTCAAGTACTTACATGAACAGTCAAAATATAAAAAAACTGCCGGTACAGACAACTTCATACAACTGTGCCCTCCGAAGTTTGCTCCTTCCCACTGAGAAGCGCTCAATAAATGACAAAGCAGTTTGTGTTACACTTACCTGTCATATTCCGATCTTGTCAAAAACATCTTCTAACGTTTAACACGAGACCTGCAAAAGAAAAGATTGGTGTATGTAAGACTCTTAGACTGATTTAAAGTCGTTTTAAAAAGAGAGGACGGTTCTTTGCTTCGAGTTTGCTGTGACACCGGGTGATTAGCTAGCTAGGGTTAGCTGTGATACCGAGCAAGCATGCTAGCGAACAGACGCGGCTAATCACATAAACAACTGCACAGAAAACGCTCATAGAAGTCTTACATCAGTGTACGGACATCATAATAATATTTAAGAGTCGATCTATTAATAATTCCGTTACAGCCTTCTAAATAAATGCACTTGTTTGACTCATTTACCTCCAGTCACAAACCCTTGAATGAGTTCGCTTGTTTCAGGGGAAGCGTCTGAGGTGTAACACCTAAACGGGCCGGTTGTGAATAAAACGGAGAACGAACGTTCCGCGTATGCTGAGCTGCCCCTGAGGATCCGTGTTGTCATTATATAATGACTACATTTAAATATCAGCAACGAGAAGTTACGCTCTGTGCTACAAAATAACTTGATACTGACATGAAATAAATATTATAAAAAAAAGTCATCAATCAACATTTCACATGACAGGGCAAGTTATTGTGATAAGGAGTACAATTAAAGAACACGGATTGAAATTGTTTTCCAAGTTATTAACGGAAAATACCGGCGAGTGTTTGGCAATATAGCTGAAAATCAAACGCCTGCACAGAATAGTAGCTGGGGTTTAATAGAAATTAGCCGGTAGTGTCTTTTAATTTTGATTAAGAATAAATCCCAATCATGAAGTCAGATTAGAAAAATCAAAAAAGAAAATCAGAATAGGCATTTCACTGTTACAGAACATACACTGAGTAGGACAATACACAGCCGAATTGAAATATTGAATATACAAAATGCAGTAATGTCAAAGTCTTTTTCTATCAAATGGCTGTCATTTTTGAAATAGCGTGAGTCCCATATGGTCTAGCGGTTAGGATTCCTGGTTTTCACCCAGGCGGCCCGGGTTCGACTCCCGGTATGGGAACTACCTTTTAAGGTAAAAGCAATTACCTACATATCTCGGAATCGAAGATTACTGGATCCTCTGGCAGCGCTACAAGGAGGGGAAAGTCCAACTTGACTGTTTCAGCTGCTTGTGCTGCTGTTGCTGCTGTCAACCAGCTTGATAAAAAGACACGACGCAGAAACCGATCTGAAACAGCCAGAAATAAAGCAGAAAGACACATACAGCACAGTCTTGATGACTGTACAGTGATTCTGCATAACATTTTATGGAATCGGCCACTGGGTGTCGTCTTTGAGCTGAATGAGGAGAGGTGCAGGCAGTAGCAGTGCAAACCTGTGGATACTGAGCGCCTTTGCTGCATAAATGGGCCAAATTTGTCCATAAATATATATAGAGAGGTAACATGTGTCGAGGATTGATTTATGAAATGTCACCTCACTGAACTGATGATGTTAAAGTACCAAGCTGTACCCTGGTGTAGGTCTCCAAAACCAAGACTCTGATATGATTCACTTTGCTCTGTTACCTATCTAATATCTATCAATATTATTACATGCAGAGATCAAGCAGCGGTGAGGAAAGTATTCTAATACCCCAATTTATGACAAAGTATTTGGAGTTTTGCTCTCAAAACTGGAGTTAGGCTTACTTAAAAGTGCAGAAATACTGTAAGTTAAGTATTCAAAGTAAAAGGCCTCAAAAATATCTCCTGTGTGTGTTACATTATTTCATTTAATTGAATGTTTTACAACTTTTCTTTTCTTTTATATATATATTTATTAGTATTCTAGCTGATCAGAATATAGCTGCTCCTGAGTAGAGGAATCTATGTATATGAAATTATCATACACGTTTTGGATTTAAGCAATGTGTCCTACTAATAGTGGCCTATCACTATTCATAATTCAAATTCATTTTGTTGAGTTAAAACGATAACTTTAGTTTGTTTGATGGGTTTCGAACCAGTGTCGCAACCAAGGGAAAGCAAGAGCCTTAAAACAGCAAGAGAGCAAG